>NW_024061273.1:0-157508 GCF_016432855.1 Salvelinus namaycush
ATCATGCTGAAACAGGAAAGGTCCTCCCCCAAACTGTTGCCACAAAGTTTGAAGCACAGAATCGTCTAGAATGTCATTGTATGCTGTAGCTTTAAGATTTCACTAGAACTAAGGGAGCTAGCCCGAACCATGAAAAACAGCCACAGACCATTATTCCTCCTCCAAACTTTACAGTTGGCTCTATGCATTTGGGCAGGTAGCATTCTCCTGGCATACGCCAAACCCACATTTGTGATTTTAGGCTTGGCCTACCACTTCGTAGCTGAGTGGTTGTTGCTCCGAGATGTTTCCACTTCACAATAACAGAAATTACAGTTGACCAGGGCAGCTCTAGCAGGCAAGACATTTGTAGAAACTAGTATTTGATCGCAGCATACTTAGTTTTCACTGAATACATATCAGCAGCCAGAAACCGTTTCAGATTTTTCATGTGAACTGCTACAGTTCTTGGGTTCACCCAGCGACGAGGTTTACAGTCCACTCCAGAAGGAAGCACTCGAGGCACAGTAATTTCAGACCTAGTGGTCTGCTGGTGTCTAACTGAAGACAGTCATGTCCAGAAGGAAGCGCTCGAGGAACTTCTGTCCAGAAATGAAGCGTGAGCATCATGTAAGAGCTGCCTGACCATCACTGCCTTCCATTTTCCCATAACTTAACTACTTCAATTGATTTACACTAACCTAATTGAAACTCCTTTAGTTTTGGCAGACTATTTGTTTCATTTAAAGAGATAGTTAACCTGAATTACAAAATGAGACTGCTTAAAGGGTAAGGAAACCAGTATATAATTTTGTAATATGGGTGGACTATCCCTTTAAGTGAAACTCTAATGCCAAACGCATAGCTCCTTTTCCATCCCAACTGCCTTTCCATTTCAATGTTAACTTTGTTAAATCTAATCTATTTCTCCAAGATGGGTGACCATGTCCTGTTCCATCCATGCGCATCACGTCAGGGATCTGACTATCTGGATCTAGCAGCATGTATGGCCCCATGTAGCCGGTGATGTGTCTTCCTCTAATGAGACAGCCTCTTGGCTATCATTTTACTGTTAACAAGCTTTTCTCACTCTCTTTCTCTCTCTTCTGTCCCCTCTTCTCTCTACCGTGATCTTGTGCTCTGAACATCCTCTTCTTCTCCATGGCCCCTAACAAGCGTTCTGTTTGGACTGCTTTATCTCATGATTATCTCACTCTCTGCTCTCTCTCTCTCTCCCATTTGTCTCCTGTCCAGATCCTGAGAGAATGATCTTGACTGTTTAGAAGGTTGGCCTATATAGATCTAGCAATCCAACTGCTCTTCTGGAGATCTGGAGAAAAATGTTGTTCTTCCAGCCATCTCTGTGGTAGTATTTTGGGGACATTTTGTTTTTGTGTTTGTTATTTTTGACATGGTCCTGCTGTTTCTGCAAATTGCTCTGCTCAAAGTGATGGATGGTGGGCATACTGGGCTGCTGTTGCCTGTTGTAGTTTCTCTGAGGCACTCAAAGTACACTACGTACAAAATGTCAACGTTATCTAATTCCTTGGTTTTACCTTGTGATGATGTCACCAATATAAAGGGAACGTGTCACAACCTCCAGGTATCTGTTTAACAAAATGAAATATACATAAATATATTTAGATTTGATTTTTTATTCTGAAAGCATATCCTTTGAATCTTTCCTCAAACCTTATGTTAGATATATTTATGGTTTTATATAAATCTGAAGCTCAATACATATTCGTCCAGAACAGATTGTAAATGCCAAACCAAAAAAGGATTTTACAGAACAGACTTTGAACTATTATTTACTGATGTTCAAATAAAGTGTTCCTCCAATATCTTACTGAGTATTCTGAAAAGTACTTTTTCTGGCTAGTGTTGGGCCAGTAACTGAAAGGTCACTGGTTCGAATCCCTGAGCTGACTAGGTAAGAAATGTCAATGAGCCCTTGAGCAAGGTACTTAACCCTAATTGCTCCTTTAAGTCACTCTGGATAAGAGTGTCTGCTAAATAACTCAAATGGAAATGTCCCTCAAAACTCCTAAGTGTCTCTGGGTCTGAATTTGCCTGATGACTCGTACTGAATTTAATTCCCCTGCTTTATCTATTGGTACATACATAGTCAGACTGTCATCCTAGAAGTCTTTTCTGCCGATCCATTCAGTCAGACTGTCATCCTAGAAGTCTTTTCTGCCGATCCATTCAGTCAGACTGTCATCCTAGAAGTCTTTTCTGCCGATCCATTCAGTCAGACTGTCATCCTAGAAGTCTTTTCTGCCGATCCATTCAGTCAGACTGCCATCCTAGAAGTCTTTTCTGCCGATCCATTCAGTCAGACTGCCATCCTAGAAGTCTTTTCTGCCGATCCATTCAGTCAGACTGCCATTCTAGAAGTCTTTTCTGCCGATCCATTCAGTCAGACTGTCATCCTAGAAGTCTTTTCTGCCGATCCATTCAGTCAGACTGCCATTCTAGAAGTCTTTTCTGCCAATCCATTCAGTCAGACTGTCATCCTAGAAGTCTTTTCTGCTGACGTCAAAGTGAGAAGCGTTGTACAAAACAAGTCATTAGCGAATGGATTGTCTCTTACCAATCAGAGTATCAAAGCCAATGACTATTTCCGAAACGCCGCTTTACCCACGTGTGTTCTGGCTCTGGCCACACCCAAAGGTTTCTGTGACCAATCAGAATGTCTTGAATGTGTTCACGTTCGAGATGCAGGCGGGAGGTGATCAAATTCAGGTCGTGTTCCCCTGCTCAGACGTTTCTGACGCATGACAGATCTTACAACGCCTGAATATGTATTCTACGTATCAGATAACAACATACAGTATGTTATATCAATCTGGTGCCTGACTGCACAGTTGATGACGTGGCATCAACCATTGGATTGCATTGCAGCGTCAGGGGAACCCGACCTCAGACTCATCGTGGAGAAGAAACGTGGGCGTGGCGTTTGGCCGGAGTGATGTGTCTTGGCAGCCAGACAAGGTCTGAATACTGTTTCATTTGATGTGTCTTCTGAAACTGTCTGTGAACCTTGCATTTAGATTACATTAAAAAGCAATTGCTAAAAATTTGAGGTCAGTGATTGTCACCCATTCTGAAAAGCAGATTTATTAAAGATAGATTTCCAGAGACACGCACCATCATATTAATTCTTATTTGTGTTTATGACATTCCTATTTTAGCATTTAGATACGACATGCAGGGAGAAATGACCATGTCACTGAATTAATAGACTTTCAGAGACTGCAGTGTGACTCTCCAGGGTCGTTTATATTAGGGCATGGAACAGAAAACGTTGTATTAATGTTCCATGGTTCATTGTGATGTGCATAGTCTCCACCCCGGTCACTCCCTAGCGGTTTTGACTAGATAAATTGTATTATATGTCAAAATTGACTTTTTGTAGCAGGTTAGGATAGTTAGGTTAGGGAAAGGGTTAGGGCTAGCTAAAATGCAAACATTTTAAACTTTTGATGTCAGTTTGACAAAAACCGGCATGTTTATAGTGTCATTGTCTATGGACTATTTCCTTCCTGGATTATTACACAGACTAAATTAGTTAATCACTCTGTCCTTTAAAGGACGGAGACGTTATTGCTCAACGTTAAAGGACGGAGACGTTATTTTGCATTTCCATCTGTGTTTCAGAGAGTATGCCTTTGGAGTTGAGTTAGGAGGATTTTGATTTGATACTGCATGACATCTGATTCCTTTGTGATTATATATATGTTTTATATGACATTTGTTCCCTCCCATGTTTTTGTAATGGGTTTAGTCCTGACTGACCATTATAAACAAATCAGCTTTTCTTGTTGGCTAGTCCTTGTAGTCCCTCCCTGTTTCAATCCATTTTCTTCCGTTTGGTGACTAATGAACACAACCCATATCTAGACAGTTATTTGGTCAGGAAAGCTTCACAATGAGCTGTAGAGGTGAGGATTGATGAGTCTCACTGCTATAGGACCACATCACTCCACTGGGTATGGAGTTGGGAAACAAGAAGAAACTCATCTTAAACTATGAACCCCATGGTTAGATGGGATGTCCGGGCAGGATGCCGGTAGCACGCTTTTGGGTTTGTTCGGTTTAATAGGGCCAGACACCTCAGTCATGAGTAATGACCAAGCACACAGACGCATAAGTGTTGGCCAGGGTCCAAGACATACATTTGCTGCTGAAATATAGATTAATGAATTGTGTGCTCAGACCATTGTGTCTTTGACTCTCCCTTAGAGAGAGAGAGAGAGAAATGGCAAGGCAAAAACTGAATTTGGGAGAGAGAGGCCTAAATGGATGGCAGAGGTCTCAATGGATATTTTGGCACTGTCATGATATGATCCATAATTTAGACAAAGTGTTTTACTGCTTCAGAGAGAGCCCTATTAACACTGTTTTATTAGCTTCATATTGTAATGGAGAAACCTGTTACTGGGTTGTGTCTAGTGCTGAGAACCCAATGGGCCGTCCCTAGTCAACTACTGATCACAGTGCAGCCAATGTGTAGGCCTACAACAGTCCCAACGCTCTGTCTAACCGTTAATAATCCTTGTGTGAATCTCCACTTTCACACCACCCAAAATAGTTTTACAAATACAAAAGATACACCTACATTTTAACACAGATTCCCACTGAGGCGTTTTGTGTTGCACATTTACCTGAACTAGGCTATGACACTTCCTGAGCTAAAAAGTTGTTACACCACAAAAAACCTCTGTAGAAATCTGTGGTAAAACGGTGCACAGTAAGTGTGTCTTGTGTATTTGTAAAGTAATTTTGGGATAATAACTAAGTCGTGTTCAAGCCCTACGGCCCTGGTCAAATGTAGTGCACGATAACGGGAATAGGGTGCCATTTGGGATCATCCTCTCTCTCTCTCTCTCTCTCTCTCTCGCTCGCGCTCTCTCGTTGTTGACGAGGCCTCTAGTGGCGAAGTTGTGAATGACATGTACCCATCAGAGGCAGCACTCCAGTACCTGTATGTCCATATAGATGGGACTCTTGCTCACATTGGGAAGTGGTATTGTGCGCAGGGCAGCTAGCATGGCTAGCTAAGTGATTAATGGTTTGGAGCGTAGTAGAGTAGAGGATGCTCACATTGGGAAGTGGTATTGTGCTCAGGGTAGAGCAGAGGATGGAGCAGCCGGATGGGGATCAGAGAAGCCGTCAAGTCAGCAGGTTGGTCAACACCCACAACACCCGCACTTGCTCACTATCCTGACGCTCCTCTCTCGCCTCTATGCATGCCGTCCTGAATTAATGTTGTCGAAATTGAATATTTCACAAAAGTTAGAGATGTTAAATAAATCACAGGTGGGTGGAGAGAGGAAAGCGCTTTCACGACCCTATTACGTATGGAGGGAGCACAATTAACTTCCTGATGCACAAGCTCTGGTTGATTTATGAATGTGTCTGGCGCTGCGAAGGGGTCTCGCTAAGGTGAGCTCCTGCTGAGGCGGCTACAGGTAATTTATTCCTTTTCCCAAGTTTGCCATTTACTTTCTCTCTCCTTTATCCACTGGGCTGGCAAGATTTATTCAAACAAAAGTGTTCATCTAACACTGTGTGGTGTCTTATCGGGACAGCTGGGTCGTGAGATAGAGACCTACTGAGAGCAAGGCTTAGATGTAACAAACCCATATTTATGCCATCTAGTAAGGCCAGTGATCTTGACAATGGTAGTCTGGCATGTTTCCTCTCTAATCCTAAAGCTAAAGTCTACATTTGAAAGGCCACTGCTAAAAAGAGAATTGGCATTCTTCCATTTGCTGTCATCTGGTGCGCTCCCTCTTCTCTCTCTCTCTCTCTCTCTCTATCTCTCTCTCTCTCTATCTCTCATATCTCTCTCTCTCTCTATCTCTCATATCTCTCTCTCTCTCTCTCTCTCTCTCTCTCTCTCATATCTCTCTCTCTCTCTCATCTCTCTGTCTCCCTCTTCTCTTCTCATTTCTCTCTCTCTCTCTCTGTCTCCCTCTTCTCTTCTCATTTCTCTCTCTCTCTCTCTCTCTCTCTCTCGCTCCCTCTCATATCTCTCTCTCTCTCTCTCTCTCATCTCTCTGTCTCCCTCTTCTCTTCTCATTTCTCTCTCTCTCTCTCTCTCTCTCCCTCTTCTCAGCTCTCTCACTCTCTCTCTCTCTCGCTCTCATTCTTGCTCTCTCACATTCTCTCTTCTCATCTGTCTCTTTCTCTCTCTCTGTGTTTTATTATGGTAGGTTAAAGGGTACTATCACTTTCAGACCAGTCAGTTGATGTTGATGGGGCCACTGATGATTCTCCAGTGTGTTTCAGAGTGCTGGTATCTGTGGTTGATCTTTGCATGGGTCATTTTGGGTACACAATGGCACATTGTTCACGTGGCTGAACTTTTCTTGTCTCTCCATAATGCCAGGGTTGGCCAATGAAACAATGTTTCCATGGCAACAGCAAATAGCCCACCAACCACCATGGAAGAGTTCAGACAAGAGAAAATAAGAAAGGTATCTTTGGAAAAAGTGAATTCAAGTGAGTTGGTCTGCAAAAAAAATTGAAATCCATTTTCTTTAGAAAAAGAGAAATGAGAGTGAAGCCATTTTGTTGTAGACAGAAGTACAACCTGCTCAGAATGGATAAATATTCTGTCAACTTTTGAACTTGGGTTTTTTAAAGTTCCATTCCTCTTCCGTATAATGAGTCCTACAACAAGACATGTCTCTGTCATGTCGCCTCCAGAGATTGTAGAGGTAAGAGTAAGACAAAGACATTCTTTGAATACTTTTATTAAAACATACACATTTAATAAATAATGTACATGTAGTAATAACGATAATAATAATTTAATACTCACTTCATCAATTAACTAGAAATAGTTTTCAGTTTTCAGGTTGGATTGTACATTTATATTTTACCGTTTGTCATTGAGGCTGTCTGCACTCTGCATTCTTTGACTTCAAGGCTTACTTGTGGAGGAAAGTACAATGAGGTTTCTTTCACACCCACTGTTTACTATTATTATTATTATTACGGATGCTGCTACCAGTCGCTTTTTCCTAAACCCCACCTACATGTACATATCTACCTCAAATACTTCAGTATCCAGCACATTGTAGATTTGGTATTGGCACTGACCCTGTATATAGCTTCCTTTCTTATTTCCCATGTTTTATTTATACATACATATATATATATATATAATTATTATTATAATTTGTAAAAAATTTATTATTAGTTATAATACTTTGATATTGATTACAGCACTGCTGGGTAAATTTGCAAGTGAAGCATTTCACTGTACTTGTGCATGTGACAAGACTTGAACTTGAAATACTGTTTCACACGAGCACCCCTCTGCCCCCTCACACGTGTACACACACACACACACACACACACACACACACACACACACACACACACACACACACACACACACACACACACACACACACACACACAGAATCACACACACGGTTGGCTGCCTCAAGTAGAGTGTATAGTGCTGAGCTCTGGTGCTTTTAGCATACATTTGGTCGTAAAGCGTCACACTGACCAAGGCAGCAGACCATTTGGTCGTAAAACGTCACACTGACTGAGGCAGTAGACCATTTGGTCGTAAAATGTCACACTGACCGAGGCAGCAGACCATTTGGTCGTAAAGCGTCACACTGACCGAGGCAGCAGACCATGTGGTCGTAAAACGTCACACTGACCGAGGCAGCAGACCATGTGGTCGTAAAACGTCACACTGACCGAGGCAGCAGACCATTTGGTCGTAAAACGTCACACTGACCGGGGCAGCAGACCATTTGGTCGTAAAGCGTCACATTGACCGAGGCAGCAGACCAGTTGGTTGTAAAGCGTCACACTGACCGAGGCAGCAGACTCCAGTTAGCTCCTTTCTCAGCAGAATTAAAGCAGAGGCTGAATTTCACTCTTCTACTGCCACTCTTCTTATTGACCCTTTCTCCTTCCCTTCCTCTCCTCTCCATCCTCTCTTTCTCCTTCCCTTCCTCTCCTCTCCATCCTCTCTTTCTCCTTCCCTTCCTCTCCTCTCCATCCTCTCCTTCTCCACTTCAACTTAGTGCTTCTGTAGGGCGAGTGGTATACCTCCTTTTTAAGGACTACAAAGAAAAAAGCCACGCAATGGACAGTCGAAAGGAGTTTTAGAAAATCACAGATATTCAGAGAGGAACAAATTGTAAAATTTACTGTTACACAACATACATTACTCAGCTGCAGAATAAAATTGTTCATTTAAAAACAAATAAAACCACATCAGTTCGCTCCTGTCAGAATCAAGAAGGTGAATCTTTATCCTTCTCCAATAGACAGACAGGCAGACAGAGGCTGAAAATATACCTCTAGTTGTTAAATCCTCTGTTGTTCAAGTGGGCTTGATAGGCAGAAGAATAGCATCCTGTCATGAAACCCACATCTCTCTTAATACCAAACTCTCAGAGACTGGATAGACAGAACGAGTCACACCAGAAGTTCTGTTTTAGTTAGTCACTGTAGTTAGTCACTGTAGTTAGTCACTGACGGCAGCGGTGGAGATGCTCCGCTGGTGTCCAGAGGGTCCAGTGCTGGGGGTCATATTTCCATGTGTCGCGCTGGCGAGGGTTCGTGGGGCAGGTTGGTGGATTTGGCCAGAGGCTGCGAGTGCGACGTGTGGGGTGTATGTCCGTGGCCCACAGAGTTCTGCTGCAGCTCCAACGCCATGGCGTTCTGCGGTTGAGGGAACTCCTTCACTTGACGCCGGTACTCCAGGAAGGTGGACGCCTTCGTGGCGATCGCCACCACGTTCTTGCCGACGAAGATGGTGGAGACTCTACTGTCCTGGAACAGCACCATGTTGACCCCGCGGATCAGGATAGTGACCACGTTGATGGTGATCAGGCTGAGGACAGGGTAGAGCATCATCTTCTGGAGCGATACGTGTTCCCCTTGCGTGGAGATCTCGCTGAGGGAGACGCAGGGCAGGGTGAGGAGAAGGACGTAGCAGTAGAAGAACATCAGCCCCTCGGCCCAGATGGGCAGGCCGGTCCGCTGAGGCTCCCACAGGTTGGCCTGGATGTCAAGAAGATCCAGAAGATCAAGAGCCACCCAGAAGATCCTCCCCCGCATGTCCTCCTTCTTCCTGAAGGTCCTCACATACTCCATGCTGTCCAGAGCCACTAGAACCAAGTAAAGCCCCGGGACACACACAGACAGTAGCAGAGTCAAGGCTTTCCGGGCCACCGTCTCCAGGGACTTCCTATCGGCCTTGCAGTTCTGGAAGATGAAGTAGAGCTTGATCTCCAGTACAAAGATGTAGAGGAACCAGAGAATCATTGCATAGCCGCGGCGGGCCGTGCGCACCTCTGCGCCCACCCACACGGCCACGTAGCGCAGCACGATGAGGAAGCAGATGTCCCCAACCAGCACAATGATGCACACGCCAATCTTCCTGGGCCCCTGGTTCTGCTCCACCAGGTAAGCATCCATGAAGGCCATGCTGGTCATGATGACGATGGTGGTCAGGCACACGTGGCGTTTGTCCGGGGGCGGCAACACCATGGTGAGGAGCTGACCGCCCGCTGGCTCTCACCTCCAGTCCACGGCTTCCGAGTTTAGAAAAAGAACGGGTTCAGAGAAAGGGACATGGCCGTGTCAAAAATGTAAATGTCAAAGGGGGATAACGGTTATCCCTGGGGGATGCCAGTGAGTCATACTCAGTCCTTTGAGAGTCAGTCCAGTTAGTCAGTTCTGGGAAAGTTAGTCCAGTGAGAGTCACTCCAGTGAGTGTCAGTCCAGGGAGAGACAGTCCAGGGAGAGACAGTCCAGGGAGAGTCAGTCTAGTGATTAAAAACAGTGAAGTTAGGGGTGGTCAGTCTTTGCACGGCTGCTATCAGGTGATTTTTCTCAAGCCATGCGAATTCAGGAACATCATCTCATCACTCAGTGCAGTTCCATTGATCCACCTCTGCTAGTAAAGCAGGTGCCTCTTAGGCTGACGATCCATGACTCATACTGGGATGCTAATCTGCACACTCCGGGGGAGTGGAGGATACACAGAGAGGTGTGTATAGGACACAGTGGTGCAATGGGAGGTTGTATGGGGCAGAGAAAAGCAGTGTGTGTGGCTCAGTCCCTCAGTGTGTGTGGCGCAGTCCCTCAGTGTGTGTGGCGCAGTCCCTCAGTGTGTGTGGCTCAGTCCCTCAGTGTGTGTGTGGCTCAGTCCCTCAGTGTGTGTGGCTCAGTCCCTCAGTGTGTGTGGCTCAGTCCCTCAGTGTGTGTGGCTCAGTCCCTCAGTGTGTGTGGCTCAGTCCCTCAGTGTGTGTGGCTCAGTCCCTCAGTGTGTGTGGCTCAGTCCCTCAGTGTGTGTGTGGCTCAGTCCCTCAGTGTGTGTGGCTCAGTTCCTCAGTGTGTGTGGCGCAGTCCCTCAGTGTGTGTGGCTCAGTCCCTCAGTGTGTGTGTGGCTCAGTCCCTCAGTGTGTGTGGCTCAGTCCCTCAGTGAGTGTGGCGCAGTCCCTCGGTGTGTGTGGCGCAGTCCCTCGGTGTGTGTGGCGCAGTCCCTCAGTGTGTGTGGCTCAGTCCCTCAGTGTGTGTGGCTCAGTCCCTCAGTGTGTGTGGCGCAGTCCCTCAGTGAGTGTGGCGCAGTCCCTCAGTGTGTGTGGCTCAGTCCCTCAGTGAGTGTGGCGCAGTCCCTCAGTGTGTGTGGCGCAGTCCCTCAGTGTGTGTGGCGCAGTCCCTCAGTGTGTGTGGCTCAGTCCCTCAGTGAGTGTGGCTCAGTCCCTCAGTGAGTGTGGAGGCTGAGAGAGATTATTTTGTTCAGTGTGTGGTGGAGTCACTCTATGGAGCAGCACTGGGCACGGGTGTGCAGTGTGTGTGGCTCTGTCCAGTGGTGCAGTGTGTGTGTATTTGTGAATGTGAACGTGAGAGAGGAGTCTGCAGTGGCCAGATCCCCAGTAGCCATAAATCACAGAGACACAGAAGGGGGATCAGCGGCCCGTGGGGCACTGGGTCCAACGCAGGCTTCCCCAGGGGGAGGTTCTCACACTGGGCCAGAGACGCAGCATCCTCTCTCCCCTCTGCCACGTGCCGGCTTCGTCACAGCTTGGGGGAAAAAACAAGAGAGGGGAAGGGAGGAAGAGAGGGAAAGAGAGGGAGAGAGGGAAAGAGAGGGAGAGAGAATAAGAGAGGGAGGGAGAGAGAGAGAGGAATAAAGAAACAGAACTGTCAGCATATCTGGACTATATAACTCTGCGCTCATTGCCAAAGGCAGCAGGCAGTCCTCGTGCCAGGAGCCAGGCAATGTGTCAGTGTGGTTAAGCTGTAGTCTTGTCTCTTACACTTTAGGGAAGGAGGAATATGTTGCACCACTCAGGACCGTTTTAAACCGTCTGCCATCCCTATCTCACTGTGTAATGGGGAGTAGCAGAAGACTTGGTCCATGTTAACCTAGCATGCCAGCTATCAGAGTGCGGTAAAAGATGGTGGCTCGTACTAGAATAACTTCAACTGTTTGGACGTTTTCCTCATTTACTCCTACAGTACATTCACTCCTATATCAGACAGTCTATCTACTGTATGTCCAATAATGTCTCCACAGGTGGGAGAAAACATCTATTCTCAATAAAAACAGAAGTCTCAACGTCAGTCAATAACGATGGAGCATCTACCCGTCCAACGAGGACCGTTAGTTCACTTACAATAGACACCATCGATTAGGTGTCAGGTTTCCTCTCCGACTCTGTTGAATGATGTTTCAAGGTGCGTGAGGTTTGACCTGCTGAGTATTCATGTTGACGTGCATGTTGAGCGCTATGACAGGTGAGTTCACGGGCGCACTCACCAAACTTCTGCTCCGACATTTACTGCACTTTGTTAAATATAATGGATGCTGGACGTGAAACAGTGCCCGCAGGCGCCAGCCACACGTCACTCGCTCGCGTCATCCATAAATAACACGGAGAAGGAACAAAACAGAGGGGGAAGTGAAAGGAGTTAATTGAGCAGAAATGTCGCCTTCAATTGTAATTTGAGCATCAGTCATCACAATGTCAAGTTCTCACATTCGACAGCCATGAGTGCTAACTTTCTGTCATACATTCTGTCATAATAGGTTGGCCTATCTGTCACTATAGACAGTCGTTGGTATCAGTCGTATAGAAAGAGAATGAATCACGCATTAACCCTGTCACCTTGTCTACATTCTAAAATCTATATATACATTTATATATATTTTTTTACTTAACTAGGCAAGTCAGTTAAGAACAAATTCTTATTTTGTGACGGCCTAGGAACAGTGGGTTAACTGCCTTGTTCAGGGGCAGAACAACAGATTTTTACCTTGTCAGCTCGGGGATTCAATCTTGCAACCTTTTGGTTACTAGTTCAACGCTCTAACCACTAGGCTACCATGCCGCCCCACTAGGCTACCTGATTCCCCATTAGGCTACCTGCCACCCCACTAGGCTACCTGATTCCCCATTAGGATACCTGCCACCCCACTAGGCTACCTGCCGCCCCACTAGGCTACCTGCCACCCCACTAGGCTACCTGCCACACCACTAGGCTACCTGATTCCCCACTAGGCTACCTGATTCCCCACTAGGCTACCTGATTCCCCATTAGGCTACCTGCCACCCCGCTAGGCTACCTGATTCCCCACTAGGCTACCTGATTCCCCATTAGGCTACCTGCCACCCCGCTAGGCTACCTGATTCCCCACTAGGCTACCTGATTCCCCATTAGGCTACCTGCCACCCCACTAGGCTACCTGATTCCCCATTAGGCTACCTGCCACCCCACTAGGCTACCTGCCGCCCCACTAGGCTACCTGCCGCCCCACTAGGCTACCTGCCACCCCACTAGGCTACCTGATTCCCCACTAGGCTACCTGATTCCCCACTAGGCTACCTGATTCCCCATTAGGCTACCTGCCACCCCACTAGGCTACCTGCCACCCCACTAGGCTACCTGCCACCCCACTAGGCTACCTGATTCCCCATTAGGCTACCTGCCACCCCGCTAGGCTACCTGATTCCCCACTAGGCTACCTGATTCCCCATTAGGCTACCTGCCACCCCACTAGGCTACCTGATTCCCCATTAGGCTACCTGCCACCCCACTAGGCTACCTGCCGCCCCACTAGGCTACCTGCCGCCCCACTAGGCTACCTGCCGCCCCACTAGGCTACCTGCCGCCCCATTAGGCTACTTGCCACCCCACTAGGCTACCTGATTCCCCATTAGGCTACCTGCCACCCCACTAGGCTACCTGCCACCCCACTAGGCTACCTGCCACCCCACTAGGCTACCTGCCGCCCCACTAGGCTACCTGCCACCCCACTGGGCTACCTGATTCCCCATTAGGCTACCTGCCACCCCACTAGGCTACCTGCCGCCCCACTAGGCTACCTGCCACCCCACTAGGCTACCTGCTACCCCACTAGGCTACCTGCCGCCCCACTAGGCTACCTGCCACCCCGCTAGGCTACCTGATTCCCCATTAGGCTACCTGATTCCCCATTAGGCTACCTGCCACCCCACTAGGCTACCTGATTCCCCATTAGGCTACCTGATTCCCCATTAGGCTACCTGATTCCCCATTAGGCTACCTGCCACCCCGCTAGGCTACCTGATTCCCCATTAGGCTACCTGCCGCCCCACTAGGCTACCTGCCACCCCGCTAGGCTACCTGATTCCCCATTAGGCTACCTGATTCCCCATTAGGCTACCTGATTCCCCATTAGGCTACCTGCCACCCCGCTAGGCTACCTGATTCCCCATTAGGCTACCTGATTCCCCATTAGGCTACCTGATTCCCCATTAGGCTACCTGCCTCCCCGCTAGGCTACCTGATTCCCCATTAGGCTACCTGCCACCCCACTAGGCTACCTGCCACCCCACTAGGCTACCTGATTCCCCATTAGGCTACCTGCCGCCCCACTAGGCTACCTGATTCCCCATTAGGCTACCTGTCGCCCCACTAGGCTACCTGATTCCCCATTAGGCTACCTGCCACCCCACTAGGCTACCTGATTCCCCATTAGGCTACCTGCCACCCCACTAGGCTACCTGATTCCCCATTAGGCTACCTGCCACCCCACTAGGCTACCTGATTCCCCATTAGGCTACCTGCCACCCCACTAGGCTACCTGCCACCCCACTAGGCTACCTGCCACCCCACTAGGCTACCTGATTCCCCATTAGGCTACCTGCCACCCCGCTAGGCTACCTGATTCCCCACTAGGCTACCTGATTCCCCATTAGGCTACCTGCCACCCCACTAGGCTACCTGATTCCCCATTAGGCTACCTGCCACCCCACTAGGCTACCTGCCGCCCCACTAGGCTACCTGCCGCCCCACTAGGCTACCTGCCGCCCCATTAGGCTACTTGCCACCCCACTAGGCTACCTGATTCCCCATTAGGCTACCTGCCACCCCACTAGGCTACCTGCCGCCCCACTAGGCTACCTGCCACCCCACTAGGCTACCTGCCGCCCCACTAGGCTACCTGCCACCCCACTGGGCTACCTGATTCCCCATTAGGCTACCTGCCACCCCACTAGGCTACCTGCCGCCCCACTAGGCTACCTGCCATCCCACTAGGCTACCTGCTACCCCACTAGGCTACCTGCCGCCCCACTAGGCTACCTGCCACCCCGCTAGGCTACCTGATTCCCCATTAGGCTACCTGATTCCCCATTAGGCTACCTGCCACCCCACTAGGCTACCTGATTCCCCATTAGGCTACCTGATTCCCCATTAGGCTACCTGATTCCCCATTAGGCTACCTGCCACCCCGCTAGGCTACCTGATTCCACATTAGGCTACCTGCCGCCCCACTAGGCTACCTGCCACCCCGCTAGGCTACCTGATTCCCCATTAGGCTACCTGATTCCCCATTAGGCTACCTGATTCCCCATTAGGCTACCTGCCACCCCGCTAGGCTACCTGATTCCCCATTAGGCTACCTGATTCCCCATTAGGCTACCTGATTCCCCATTAGGCTACCTGATTCCCCATTAGGCTACCTGCCACCCCGCTAGGCTACCTGATTCCCCATTAGGCTACCTGCCACCCCACTAGGCTACCTGCCACCCCACTAGGCTACCTGATTCCCCATTAGGCTACCTGCCGCCCCACTAGGCTACCTGATTCCCCATTAGGCTACCTGCCACCCCACTAGGCTACCTGCCACCCCACTAGGCTACCTGATTCCCCATTAGGCTACCTGCCACCCCACTAGGCTACCTGATTCCCCATTAGGCTACCTGCCACCCCACTAGGCTACCTGATTCCCCATTAGGCTACCTGCCACCCCACTAGGCTAACTGCCACCCCACTAGGCTACCTGATTCCCCACTAGGCTACCTGCCACCCCGCTAGGCTACCTGCCACACCACTAGGCTACCTGATTCCCCACTAGGCTACCTGCCACCCCGCTAGGCTACCTGCCACCCCACTAGGCTACCTGATTCCCCATTAGGCTACCTGCCACCCCACTAGGCTACCTGATTCCCCATTAGGCTACCTGCCACCCCACTAGGCTACCTGCCACCCCACTAGGCTACCTGCCACCCCACTAGGCTACCTGCCACCCCACTAGGCTACCTGCCACACCACTAGGCTACCTGATTCCCCACTAGGCTACCTGCCACCCCGCTAGGCTACCTGCCACCCCACTAGGCTACCTGATTCCCCACTAGGCTACCTGCCACCCCACTAGGCTACCTGATTCCCCATTAGGCTACCTGCCACCCCACTAGGCTACCTGATTCCCCATTAGGCTACCCTGCCGCCCCACTAGGCTACCTGATTCCCCATTAGGCTACCTGCCACCCCACTAGGCTACCTGATTCCCCATTAGGCTACCTGCCGCCCCACTAGGCTACCTGCCGCCCCACTAGGCTAGCTGTCGTTATGCAGCATGCAGAACTTAAAATATGCATGAAATACTAAAGAAATACATTGTTTAACATTGAAATGTCAGCATATCAGGTTATGTACCATGGAGCATTTCAAATGTACCTGAACTACTCTTGCACAAAGCTGTTTAACATTGAAGTCTCAGCCCACTAGTGACCATCCTAAATCATTTGGTTTTCAAACTATCAAGAAAATGAATAAAGTGAATATAGTGACACTATGTACTGTAAATATGTTTTTATCCATCAACAACCACACATAGCCCAACTGTACCATTACTCATGAGAGAGCATGCTGCATACTCTTTTTGTCTCAGAGATACATTTATGTTGCCCCCCATAGGGCAATCAAACAGGCAAAAGGTTAGTACAGAGACAAAGTGGAGTCACAATTCAACGGCTCAGACACGAGACATATGTGGCAGGGTTTACAGACAATCAGGGATTATAAAGGGAAAGCCAGCCACATTACGGACACCGATTGCTCACAGAGAAGCTAAACACCTTCTTCGCCCGCTTTGAGGATAACACAATGCCACCAACGCGGCCCGCTCCCAAGGACTGTGGGCTCTCGTTCTCCGTGGCCGACGTGAGTAAGACATTTAAGCATGTTAACCCTCGCAAGGCGGCATCCCTAGCCGCGTCCTCAGAGCATGTGCAGACCAGCTGGCTGGAGTGTTTACGAACATATTCAATCTCACCCTATCCCAATCTGCTGTCCTCACTTGCTTCAAGATGTCCACCATTGTTCCCGTACCCAAGAAGACTCAGAGCTACATATATGTTGAGATGTATGCCGAGTTCACTGAGACTCAGAGCTACATATATGTTGAGATGTATGCCGAGGCCACTGAGACTCAGAGCTACATATATGTTGAGATGTATGCCGAGGCCACTGAGCTACAAATACAGTGCATTCGGATAGAATTCAGACCCCTTGACGTTTCCACATTCTGTTATGTTACAGCCTTATTCTAAAATGTATTAAATAAATAAAAATCTTCAGCAATCTCCACACAATACTCCGTAATGACAAAGTGAAAGCAAGTTTTTCAAAATCTTTGAAAATGTATTAAAAATAAAAAACAGAAACCTTATATACATACAGTTGAAGTTTACATACACCTTTGCCAAATACATTTAAACTCAGTTTTTCACAATTCCTGACATTTAATCCTAGTAAAAATTCCCTGTCTTAGGTCAGTTAGGATCACCACTTTATTTTAAGAATGTGAAATGTCAGAATAATAGTAGAGAGAATTATTTATTTCAGCTTTTATTTCTTTCATCACATTCCCAGTGGGTCAGAAGTTTACATACACTCGATTAGTATTTGGTATCGGTGCCTTTAAATTGTTTAACTTGGGTTAAATGTTTTGGGTAGCCTTCCAAAAGCTTCCCACAATAAGTTTGGTGAATTTTGGCCCATTCCTCTTGACAGAGCTGATGTAACGGAGTCAGGTTTGTAGGCCTCCTTGCTCGCACACGCTTTTTCAGTTCTGCCCACAAATGTTCTATTGGATTGAGGTCAGGGCTTTGTGATGGCCACTCCAATATCTTGACTTTGTTGTCCTTAAGCCATTTTGCCACAACTTTGGAAGTATGCTTGGGGTCATTGTCCATTTGGAAGACCCATTTGCGACCAAGCTTTAACTTCCTGAGTGATGTAATGAGATGTTGCTTCAATATACAGAGGGTAGTGCGTACGGCCCAGTACATCACTGGAGCCAAGCTTCCTGCCATCGAAGACCTCTATACCAGGCAGTGTCAGAGGAAGGCTCTAAAAATTGCCAAAGACCCCAGCCACACTTGTCATAGACTGTTCTCTCTGCTACCGCACAGCAAGCGGTACCAGAGCTCCAAGTCTAGGTCCAAAAGGCTTCTTAACAGCTTCTACCACCAAGCCATAAGACTCCTGAACAGCTAATCAAAGGGCTACCCAGACCCCTCTTTTACGCTGCTGCTACTCTCTGTTTATTATCTATGCAGAGTCACTCTACCTACATGTACATATTACCTCAATTACCTCAACTAACAGGTGCCACCGCACATTGACTCTGTACCGGTACCCCCTGTATATAGCCTCATTATTATTATTTTACTGATGCTGTTGAATTATTTGTTACTTTTATTTGATATTTTTTACTTATCTATTTTTCACTTAACACTTTTTTTTTATGAAAACGTTTTAAAGCATTGTTGGTTAAGGGCTTGTAACTAAGCATTTCACTGTAATACCTGTTGTATTCGGCGCATGTGACATTTGATTTGATTTGATTCAACAAAGTATTGAGTAAAGGGTCTGAATACTGATGTAAATGATGTGACATCATTCTTTAGCAAAAAAAAATCGAAAAACCTGTTTTTGCTTTGTCATTATGTGGTATTGGGTGTATGTAAATTGATCAGGGAAAAAAACGATTTAATCCCATTTTAGAATAAGGTTGCAACATAACAAAATGTAGAAAAAGTGAAGGGGTCTGAAAACTTTCCGAATGCACTGTATGTTGAGATGTCAAGGCCACTGAGACTCAGAGGTGCACTGGACATACACATAGTTTACCATCTGACAAAGGCCACCTGGTGATACAGACTGTTTCACTTCTGTTTAAGAGGGAACACAAGACCACACTGCCATGTCCCTTTTCAATAGCCTAATGTGTTAATGCTGAAGGGATTTGGTACAAATGAGCAGCATTAATCAACATTGATCTGTAAATCATGAGGGACACATTGAGTCAGACAGATTTGTGCTTTATGGAGCTGACTCTGTATCAAGTTGCCATGAAAGCATAAAGGGAAAAAGTAAACGAGACATGTCAATTCATCTTTATTTCTTTTTCATTGGACCCGAAGACTCAACCAGAGGTTCTGGTAGGACCATTTACCTTGTGGATTTTCTCTTTGGAAAGCTGGCTCTGACAGTACTATTCACAAGGGCCTGATTCCGACCCGAGTTAAGAGCTCGTAAATGGAACGTAACTAAACATTTCTGCACTTTTCTCTCTACACGTTTTCTGACCTTGAATTATGCATGATAATATCATGTTATTCACCTGCTATTTGTTCAGGGTGGAGATCAAAGAAATGAAGGAGGTGTGTCTACAGATACTCCATATTATGACCTTGACTTAATTCACTCATAATTCCACCACCTTCACGCGTGAGGAAACCATGAACAAGGTCTAGTGAACCTTCCGGTTCCAAGTGGACAAAGGCATTGACCTTATTTTTTCTCATAAAAATAACAGTAATTTATACACTGTAATTTATACATTGATAAGAGTTATTGATAAGAGCTAGTTAAATTAGTAATCCATTTGGATAATTTAATTGTAACTATAAATTACATTTGTTTTAGATACATTTTATCTTATAATCGCTGGAAACAAATGTGAAACCAGTCATATGGCAGCCAACCTGAAGCATATCAACATATCTTCCCCACAGTAAAGATTATGAAATGCTGTGCCATTATGCAGATTTTAAAATGTACGGCCTTTTAAATTGCAGGGATGTATTAATTATAGGCCACCTCGACTTTCTCTGTTTCCTATTTCTATCATGTTAAGTATTAGCCACTATCAGTATATGCCGTCAGTTGGTCTAATAACAACACATATTCAACTGCCAATTTACTGTTAGTTCCCTTCAGTTGGTATAGCCTACGTGATCATTCCATTAAATTCCATTGTTTTGTTGACTTCCATTTGCTTCCTCTGTAAATGTCGTCACAATCATGTGGTTGTTGCTGAGGGTCATTAGTGACAGTTGATAGTAACTAAAGACATGTAGGCTAGTTAAATCACAATGGAGCGGAGAGCAGACCAAGCTGTAACAGTTTGAACCTGACACATGGCGCAATACTTGTCTGTGTCATCACACAGTTCCATGGTTAGTGCAGGCAATAGACTTATAGCCTACTATGGTACACTGTTCTATTAGAATTCTATGTACACTAATCTTCTAACGTTACTGTTGGAATGATGGAAATATTCAGAATGAATCAAACCACAGTTTTCTTTCTTTTGTGCGTAAATGCTCTCCAAATCTGTTTTTTTATGACTCTAATACTTTCCTAACCCTAAACAATCTACAAGATCAGAGTCTTTTTATCTATCAATTGGTGCTGAAATGGAATATGTATATATTTAGATGGATTTCTTTCATTGATCCCTAATATTCTGAACCCGTTCTTCATTCTATTGAGTCTGTCGACAACATTCAAACTAGAAGATACAACGTATTTAAAGGGATGGCTTAAGATAAATGTACTGAAAACCATATTGAATGAAAACTACATGAGAAAATCAGCAAGTGGGAGGGTTTTCAGTGGTTTGATCAAATGTATTCAGGTGTGCGCAAAGGAACCATGCCCGTAAAGCCCTCCTCATAAGGTAAGTCTGAATACCAACTACTGAGAAGTGCATAGGAAAGAGTTGAACCCCTATGATTTTCCAATCAATACACTCATATTTTATTTCTGACAAGTTTGTGCTTTATGAAAGCTTGTAAAAACTGTTTCAGTGGCACACAATGTTTTGTTCAGACAGTAGCTTTGTTGTTACTTTGCCTTTACTTTGTCCATCTCTGTTTCCTGTTTATTTCTTGTTGTTGGGAAGAAAATAAATCGAGACTGAACTAAATACTCAACTTTTGACTACTTTAATACACATATAAGTGAATTTAACCTCACAGTCATTTCTGCATTTCAAATCCAAAGTGATGGAGTACTGAGCCAAAACAACAACAACAAATGTCACTGTCCCAATACTCTTGGAGCTCACTGTATACAAAAGGATAGAGATGTGGAAAGAGAAGGAGTGGAACGTGGTAAGAGAAGGAGTGGAACGTGGTAAGAGAAGGAGTGGAACATGGTAAGAGAAGGAGTGGAACGTGGTAAGAGAAGGAGTGGAACGTGGTAAGAGAAGGAGTGGAACGTGGTAAGAGAAGGAGTGGAACGTGGTAAGAGAAGGAATTGAACGTGGTAAGAGAAGGAGTGGAACGTGGTAAGAGAAGGAGTGGAACGTGGTAAGAGAAGGAGTGGAACGTGGTAAGAGAAGGAGTGGAACGTGGTAAGAGAAGGAGTGGAACGTGGTAAGAGAAGGAATGGAACGTGGTAAGAGAAGGAGTGGAACGTGGTAAGAGAAGGAATGGAACGTGGTAAGAGAAGGAGTGGAACGTGGTAAGAGAAGGAATGGAACGTGGTAAGAGAAGGAGTGGAACGTGGTAAGAGAAGGAGTGGAACGTGGTAAGAGAAGGAGTGGAACGTGGTAAGAGAAGGAGTGGAACGTGGTAAGAGAAGGAGTGGAACGTGGTAAGAGAAGGAGTGGAACGTGGTAAGAGAAGGAATTGAACGTGGTAAGAGAAGGAGTGGAACGTGGTAAGAGAAGGAGTGGAACGTGGTAAGAGAAGGAGTGGAACGTGGTAAGAGAAGGAGTGGAACGTGGTAAGAGAAGGAGTGGAACGTGGTAAGAGAAGGAATGGAACGTGGTAAGAGAAGGAGTGGAACGTGGTAAGAGAAGGAATGGAACGTGGTAAGAGAAGGAATGGAACGTGGTAAGAGAAGGAGTGGAACGTGGTAAGAGAAGGAGTGGAACGTGGTAAGAGAAGGAGTGGAACGTGGTAAGAGAAGGAGTGGAACGTGGTAAGAGAAGGAATGGAACGTGGTAAGAGAAGGAGTGGAACGTGGTAAGAGAAGGAATTGAACGTGGTAAGAGAAGGAATGGAACGTGGTAAGAGAAGGAATGGAACGTGGTAAGAGAAGGAATGGAACGTGGTAAGAGAAGGAATGGAACGTGGTAAGAGAAGGAGTGGAACGTGGTAAGAGAAGGAATGGAACGTGGTAAGAGAGGGAATGGAACGTGGTAAGAGAAGGAGTGGAACGTGGTAAGAGAAGGAGTGGAACGTGGTAAGAGAAGGAGTGGAACGTGGTAAGAGAAGGAGTGGAACGTGGTAAGAGAGGGAATGGAACGTGGTAAGAGAGGGAATGGAACGTGGTAAGAAAAGGAGTGGAACGTGGTAAGAGAAGGAGTGGAACGTGGTAAGAGAAGGAGTGGAACGTGGTAAGAGAAGGAGTGGAACGTGGTAAGAGAAGGAGTGGAACGTGGTAAGAGAAGGAGTGGAACGTGGTAAGAGAGGGAATGGAACGTGGTAAGAGAGGGAGTGGAACGTGGTAAGAGAAGGAATGGAACGTGGTAAGAGAAGGAGTGGAACGTGGTAAGAGAAGGAGTGGAACGTGGTAAGAGAGGGAATGGAACGTGGTAAGAGAGGGAGTGGAACGTGGTAAGAGAAGGAATGGAACGTGGTAAGAGAAGGAGTGGAACGTGGTAGGAGAAGGAGTGGAACGTGGTAAGAGAAGGAATGGAACGTGGTAAGAGAGGGAATGGAACGTGGTAAGAGAAGGAGTGGAACGTGGTAAGAGAAGGAGTGGAACGTGGTAAGAGAAGGAATGGAACGTGGTAAGACAAGGAGTGGAACGTGGTAAGAGAAGGAATGGAACGTGGTAAGAGAAGGAGTGGAACGTGGTAGGAGAAGGAGTGGAACGTGGTAAGAGAAGGAATGGAACGTGGTAAGAGAGGGAATGGAACGTGGTAAGAGAAGGAGTGGAACGTGGTAAGAGAAGGAGTGGAACGTGGTAAGAGAAGGAATTGAACGTGGTAAGAGAAGGAGTGGAACGTGGTAAGAGAAGGAATGGAACGTGGTAAGAGAGGGAATGGAACGTGGTAAGAGAAGGAGTGGAACGTGGTAAGAGAAGGAGTGGAACGTGGTAAGAGAAGGAGTGGAACGTGGTAAGAGAAGGAATGGAACGTGGTAAGAGAAGGAATGGAACGTGGTAAGAGAAGGAGTGGAACGTGGTAAGAGAAGGAGTGGAACGTGGTAAGAGAAGGAGTGGAACGTGGTAAGAGAAGGAATTGAACGTGGTAAGACAAGGAGTGGAACGTGGTAAGACAAGGAGTGGAACGTGGTAAGAGAAGGAATGGAACGTGGTAAGAGAAGGAATGGAACGTGGTAAGAGAAGGAGTGGAACGTGGTAAGAGAAGGAATGGAACGTGGTAAGAGAAGGAGTGGAACGTGGTAAGAGAAGGAATGGAACAGGTAAGAGAAGGAATGGAACACGATAGATTTTGGACAACAGAATGGATAGCAAAAACCATCTATGAATTTTAAGAGGTGGCACCATGAGCCTCTTTTATAATCCCATTGAATATTTGAATGGTTAAAACCTATTATGTAGAACAGGGCCTAAGTGAGAGATTAAATTCATGAGATGGTGATTAATTGACTGATTAGCTGAAGGCTGTGGATCATTAGCATGGTTTAAAGAACAATGCACCCACATATACATCACATCATAATTTATTAACTGACATGAATTATAAATGTCGTCAGAGATGGTTTCCCTAATGAATGGATTAGTGGCTTTACACCCGTGATAACTTGAGCCCAGTAAATTGGACAACTTGGACCTCTTTGGGAATTAAAACTTTAGCCGTAAAATGGGGAATCGTGAGATGTCATCAACGGTTCAATGCTACGTAGCATGTGGTGAAGTGAAGACTGAAAGATGTGATTCATTTAGCCAGTAATGGATGATTGTTAATCCGTTTTATCACGTTTCCTGTGAAATCGCCTTAGTAAGCGGAGACCTGGAGGGACGTGCGTTGCAGCGCTTTGCATATCAATTCTATTAGCACATCCGTAATGTGGAGCTCATCCTCTGTAGAGCCACGATGGGGTTTAGCATAGAGTTAGACTAAGTATAATGGACATTCCAGGACAATGATCCATTAAGTGGATTGGCAGTCATATTGGATGTACTGTTTACAGTGTGTGATGAATTAACACTTGTCACCTTAGGAATTGATATGCAATCAATTATCTCTCTGTTTTATCACTTAACATCTCAGAATGACACGTTCTACATGCAACAACAACACTATGGACCACAATATCTACTCTACCTATTATATTTATATGGCAGTCTTGCTGTCTTGTTGTTCTAGACGTTCAGGGTTCTATCCAGACTCTCCGTCAGGCTCAGCCATGAATCACACCAAGGACAGAGGTCGGGGAAGGCAGTGGCAGTAATGCACCAATTTGTTGCTTTGCCAACTGCTATAAAACCCCACAGCCTGGAGAAGGGAAGAGAGGACAGGTGTAACACCACGGCCTGGAGAAGGGAAGAGAGGACAGGTGTACCAGGGGATAAGGGAAAAGATGGCACGAAAAGGTCACCCAGAGCTCTAATAGCTATCTACGTTTAAGAAAACACAGAACTTCAGGGGACTTAGAAAAGGATTTACAGCTAGCCTATTTGAGGTGCTCTGACATTTTTCTTTCAGGTTTCGGCTTTTATGTTGGATTAGTGTGCTCTCTCAGTTCCTACTTTTCAAATGACTGTTGGTTGTTTGACAGATATGTTAGCTTTGTGCCCAAGGGCATGGAAGTAATTAAAAACGAACTAGAAGTAGTTTCCACAGAAGTCAATGTTCTTTTGGAAAGTTTGTTTGGTGAGCTGTTGCCTTGAGATAGACGTATGTTTTTGGCAACAGCGCCTTGGAAACTCCATCCCTCATATAAAGAATTGGCCATCTGCCTCTTTACCTCCATGTCTTCCAAAACGGTTTACTCATTTCTCGGAGTTGAGATGTTTACGCCTTTGGGAAGACACATTATATATATTAAATATATCTTTACCACAGTACGCGGCTTGACTGCACCCCTAAACCAGCTTCCTCCTCCCACTCAAAACACTTGAGGTGGATTAAATACAGCGTGTTCTCTTCTGTGTTTGATTTAATTCCGTGGTTTACTACTTTACTTCAATGTCAAATCCACTGCAGTGGGGGACAGCTTGGATCTGCTGTGACTGCAGAGTCCGTTTTGTCAGATATTTACGTCTGGCTGTCTTCATTAGTCTCCAGAATGAGATCCATATGTCGGTCTGGCTCTCCGCCATCGCTCTCCTTCCCAGCAGGTGCGTTCTGATTCTGACGGCCTTTTGTGTTGGGGCTGAGCAGGACGCAACGCTCTGCCAGTTTTGTGGCAGATTGCCTCAGACCCTCCCTGTACAAGACAGAGGAACTCTACACACAGCACCCCCTCTCTCTACCCTGTTAACGTCCCATTGAAGGGGAGGAGGAGGCTGACAGGATGGTTATCGTTGGGCCATGTCTTTTTCACATCCACGTCCATCACTTCCCAATCACATGCCGGAATCGAACCGAACCACATGCTGCTTGCACTGATCACATGCAGCACATGGTGTTTTAATAGCACAGTAAAGCATCCCAGCCCAACAATCTGACTAGCTAGGCCTGTTATGCCACCCGCTGGGGCCAATCATAGCAGGCCTGCGTATCAGACCTGGGGCCAGATCATAGCAGGCCTGCGTATCAGACCTGGGGCCAGATCATAGCAGGCCTGCGTATCAGACCTGGGGCCAGATCATAGCAGGCCTGCGTATCAGACCTGGGGCCAGATCATAGCAGGCCTGCGTATCAGACCTGGGGCCAGATCATAGCAGGCCTGCGTATCAGACCTGGGGCCAGATCATAGCAGGCCTGCGTATCAGACCTGGGTCCAGATCATATATGAGCGTTTGATTGAGCATGTCTATAGTGCCAGATGGGGTGGGGTTGGGACCTTTCCCACTGGGCACACACTGGTTGAATCAACATTGTTTCCTCGTCATTTCAATGAAAATCACGTTGAACCAACGTGGAATAGACGTGAATTGATGTCTGTACCCTGTGGGTTATGACTCTTCCATTGGGTTCCATTGCATCGGGCAAGCTCAGTGTAGCGCGGCTATATTACATCAGAGAGAACAATCTGCTGACTGTGATTAGCACGTTAGCGTTTTTCCTTATGAGTCTTGCTCTGGAGGCAGCTCTGCAGAGTGGTCACGAGCTGGCATAGCCACGAAGTCATCACATCTGATTTTAAACTTAACCTTAACCACACTGCTAAAGCTAATGCCTAACGCTAACCTTAAATTAAGCACTTTTTTTCCCCCTCATGAGTTTTATCGCTCAGTTCTGTCTCAAAGACTAGGCTCAGGACTAAACGTCAACCTGCATGTGATTACCCCTAATAGATTACTGTGTGTGGCACACTGTATGTTTTTAATTGATTTAATCAATCTATTGATTTAACGTGTGTAATTCGAAGGACTCGGTTTCCCTCATGGAGCTCCCAATGCATAATAATTCCAAATGTATAGTCACTTAACAGCTGGAGGTAAGTGTGGAAGTTGCCTGCTCTTTCGTTTCCTGGCATTTTGTTATCATTATTTCAGCCTTATTTTTGTTCAGTCATTTTGTGAAAAAAATATTCAGAAGTCACTTTATGCAATTTAATGAGAGGCTTGGGTGTTCAGCATGAAAACAACCCTGTTCAGATATTACGGCACATCTTAAAAGCCCATTCTTCTCTCGGTTGCCTTACATTATTAGTGTGGTATCGCGGTATAATTTGGCTATAATTGCTTGTGAGGTTGCGGTGGGGCGGAATACTGAGTAGGACAACCTTTGAGGAAAGAGGCTTGTAGTGTCTGTAGCTGTGGCTAGGCTTATTTTACCGTTCATTACAGTGGATCAAGGTTGATGCTCACTCTCTGCAGCAGTTTGTCATATTGTATGTTCAAAGAATTTGAAGTTTTCAATGCACTCTGCTGTGATCAGGATTCCTGAAGCGTATTCAAGCGCTTGCGCGTTTTTAACGATTAAGATGATCCAAATCAAATATATTGAACATGACACTGGTTGAATGCGCCAAAAGACTTCCCTTACATTCCACTAGGTTACATCATGTCTAAAGGCCCTCATCAATCTCTCACTCAAACTCAGTCTCAAACATAAAAGGCAGGGTGCTTTTCACCTTGACAGACATGTCTTATTCTCCTTTTCCAACCTTCAAAGGGCTATAAATGAGAGAAACATCAATCGTGGTGCATTTTTTATTCACAAAGCTAGGAACTCAAAGAGAACCATGCCAATGTGAGTCATCATCAGCCCTCTGACATCACAATCCTCCTGACAGTATAATGCAGGGGAGGAACGAATACTACGCATTGGGGCCACACTCCTCACACAAGGATAGACCTATATTGTAGATATTCCTGTAACAGTTCCCATCTATCCTTCATGCCTTAAACTGGTAACAAGCCATGTAATAAAACAGCCTACCTTTTAAGTGGAATTCTCCCTCAGTGAGAGTTAGAATCATATTGATTTTTCCTGTGCAAAACATGGCATATTTCTCTAATGATGATTTGGTGCTCTGATTACCTCGGGCCAATAGGGATTTTTATCCACTGGTTATGCAGGGGAGATCCACTTAATCTTTGTGTCAACATATCTCCTCAACTTCCTATTTTGCTGTGGCTCTCTCTCTCTCTCTCTCTTACCCTTCTCTATCTCTCTCTCTTTTTCTCTCACTTTTTTTCTCTCTCTCTCTCTCTCTTATCCTTCTCTCTCTCTCTTACCCTTCTCTCTCCCTCTCCCTCTTTCTGTCTCTCTTACCCTTCTCTCTCTCTCTCTCTCTCTCTCTCTCTCTCTCTCTCGCTCTCTCACCCCTCTCTCTCTCTCACCCCTCTCTCTCTCTCTCTCTCTCTCTCTCTCTCTCTCTCTCTCTCTCTCTCTCTCTCTCTCTCTCTCTCTCTCTCTCTCTCTCTCTCTCTCTCTCTCTCTCTCTCTCTCTCTCTTTCAGACTGTTGCCATTTTTGCTCTCACCCCCCTGGGGGAGTGGCATCTAACTTAATTCTAGTCACGTTACATGGAATTCTGGGTATCATCGCTGCCTTGTGGTATCGACGAAAACGACTCTCAAAAGACAGACACAACCCCGAGACCTAGCACACTATCAAATAAAGCAGTAATGAGGATTATGAATTTAAATGCTGTAATCATTATCTCTTTAAAAATGTCCTTTGAAACTTGTAAATTTGTTAGGGGGCTGGCCAACATGGAGGAAATTGTAGTGAGAATGGCTGCTGCACAGCTTCCAGTAAGCAGTCTCTTTCAAACTAGTGATTTCGTGGCTAAGATAATGAGGTAAAACAGTAATTCTGTTCATAGATGGTGGGGGGGGAATCAATAGTTACATATCCCAATGTTATTTTTGGACAATATTGTATCTATATTTGACTCCAAGTATCAATTTTATTAGTACTTTTTTATTGCTACTGTAGGTAGCTTTAGCTAGTCGGCTGTACCTGAGCCAAAACTCCTGTATTTTTCAACCTACACCAAAAGGTGCTATCTAGAACCTAAAAGAGTTCTTCGGAGAACCCTTTGTAGATCCCCTTTTGGTTCCAGGTATAGACCCCTTTCTATACCTTTCTACATGGAACCTAAATAGTTCTACCTGGAACCAAAAAGGGTTCTCCTATGGGGACATCCAACCCCTTTTTCTAAGAGTGCTTAGCTTGTTTTCCATCTTTTTTCCCCCCCTGACTGATCAAAACTCATGTTCTCATGCTATCTCTTGTCTCTCTGCAGTAGACATACTGTATAGTGAGCAATATGTTTGGAACATCAAATTGCAATAAACTAGTCGCCAAAGTTTCAGAGCATGTCTAGTGACCAATGACTAGTGGAGGGGGAAAGGAGTCACTTTCATGTACAGTGGAAGGAAAATATATATATATATATAGAGAGAGAGAGAGAGAGAGAGAGAGAGAGAGAGAGAGAGAGAGAGAGAGAGAGAGAGAGAGAGAGAGAGAGAGAGAGAGAGAGAGAGAGAGAGAGAGAGAGAGAGAGAGAGAGAGAGAGAGAGAGAGAGAGAGAGAGAGAGAGAGAGAGAGAGAGAGAGAGAGAGAGAGAGAGAGAGAGAGAGAGAGAGAGAGAGAGAGAGAGAGAGAGAGAGAGAGAGCGCACAGTCTGGCTATAGAGACCGGTCGTCACAGACAAACCTGGCTGCCCAGAGAGGACAGGCTGTGCTCACTCTGCTCCAGGGGAGAGGTAGAGACAGAGGTGCATTTCCTACTACACTGTGACAAATACTCAGACCTAAGAGCATATTTCTTTCCCAAAATTATAACTCAATACAAAGAATTTTAAACTATAAAAGATGAAGAAAAAATCAAATATTTATTGGGTGAAAAGCCAAAATGTGCAGTTTTGGCAGCCAAATATGTGTCCTCCTGCCACAACCTGAGGGACAGCCAGTGAAAAATGCAAAGTAATGTTGATAATATTTCCCATTTAGCTTAGTTTTGTTTTGTCTTTCATACCAGGTCATATGTCTTCTCAAGTCATATTGACACTGGTCTACTACTGTTGCTTTAATGTATTGTTGTTCTGATTAATATTGTTGTTGTAGTTGTTGTTAATGGTAATCCCATGTCCACTACTACTGTTATTATTGCTGTTGGTCCCACCATTTATTTATATATAAATATATATATATTTTGTATATATATACATATATATTTGATTTTGATTTTTCGATATGTATACTTTGACAATGTAAGTAATAATGAACTTGCCATGTCAATAAAGTCAATTGAATTGAATTGAATTGAGAGAGACAGAGAGACAGAGAGACAGAGAGACAGAGAGAGAGACAGAGAGAGAGAGAGAGAGAGAGAGAGAGAGAGAGAGAGAGAGACAGAGAGAGAGAGAGAGAGAGAGAGAGAGAGAGAGAGAGAGAGAGAGAGAGAGAGAGAGAGAGAGAGAGCGAGAGAGCGAGAGAGCGAGAGAGAGAGAGAGAGAGAGAGAGAGAGAGAGCGAGAGAGCGAGAGAGAGAGGGAAATTGCTAAGGAGCAGGAATAATTTATGAGTGCTGCACCCTATAATTAGCAAAAACTAAATTGCGTGTCAATGTGGAAGACAATTAAATAGAGGCCTGTTTCTGTCAAAGGCCATTACACAGTCCTGAAAATGAACTAGTATGCTGTAGTGTCTTTCTACTGCCTTTCCATCTAGAAGTTATTAGCTGTCTTAATAACACGACGGCTAAAACTGACCACTTCGAGAGTGATTTAGTCCCGTTTCGGCAGGACTCAACAAGCCAACTCTCTTTCAATCAGTTCATTAGACTGGCCCACTACCTAACCCCTATCATATTGGCCTTTAGCTCAGGGGGCTAACCGAATCGTGAGGTGCACAGGAGACATGGGTTCGAACACTGGTCGATCACACTAAGCCTTTGATTAGCCTGTGTCTTGTGTTCAGGTATAGATCAGTATAATGTACTGGAGAGGAGGAGGAGAGGAAGATACGAGGAGGAAAAGAGGAGAGTCTCTCTCCCCCTCTCTTGCTCCCCGGGGGAGCCGTCCTCATTCTGGAGAGGCTGTTAGCAGGTGGCTGATTGATCACTTTGGCTTTTAACTGACTATACACTGACTAGCCTATCAGGCACGGAGTACAGACATCAATCGACCGGCTGGCAAGCACTCCCATCTGGTGAGGTGGGGGGGATCCTTCCCCCAGATAGGTGCCAGTGGAGGCTGGTGGGAGGAGCTATAGGAGGATGGGCTCATTGTAATGACTGGAATGGAATAAATGAAATGGTATCAAACACATCAAACACATGAAAACCACACGTTTGACTCTGTTCCATTCCAGCCATTACAATGAGCCTGTCCTCCTATAGCTCCTCCCACCAGCCTCCACTGGTAGGTGCCCTCAGGGGGAGGGGGGGGGGGGGTTGAGACCTGACAGACAGCCTGGCTGCATCTCCCTGGCTGTGGATGGTGAATGGCGTCTGTCTGTGTGGGGATTGCTTTGCTTTTGGAGGTCCCTTTGATAACCATCTGTGCATGTAGCAGCGTGGCAGGGGAGGTCTGTTCTTTTCAATGGAGAAAGCTGTCACTGGGCTGCCGTTTTGTGCTTGCCGATGCCAAACACGGCTTCTGTTGTCTCGTTTGGCATGAATGGTAGATAATTGCCTCTTATGGGAATAAGATAGACTGATATGGATGTATTTTGTTGAATAGTGCACATAGGCTGTGTTTACACAAGTAGCCCAATTCTGATCTTTTTTCCACTAATTGGTCTTTTTACCAATCACATCAGATCTTTTCACATCAGATCTTCTTCAGACCAATTAGTGAAAAATAGATCCATATCGGGCTACCTATGTAAACGCAGCCATAGAGCATCAAGTTGGAAGTTGTGACTAGCTAGATTTGCCTTGGTCTTTAAATAGCATGTTTGGAGATGCCGTTCCGATGGGTAGTCTTGGATTGAATGACACACAACCTGACTAGAGACAGCCCTCTAACTTTACTTCTTTCTTACTCTCATTCCTCGCCTCAAACCGGTTGCTGTGGAAGTCAACAGCGGGCGGTGATGTCTCGTCGGCGTTCAAACAGGAGTCTCTAATGTTGAGTGAAATATTGTTTTCCTTGTCATTATCATACAGAGTAGGTGTCGCCGTGGGGAGCGACAGAGCGACGTCTGAGTGTCATTCAAAGGGTGCGCCTCGTTTTGTCAAAACTCCTGTTATGGAGTTTGTTTCGCAAGACGCCATCCAAAATATTATTAAGAATCACACAAAGGGGTTGGAAGACATGTCTGACACATCCACACGCGTCTGCCTGCTTTGTCGGTCTCCGCGGAAATCTCTGTGAATATTTCTATTAATTCTGTTTCCTTTTAGGAAGCTTCCCTGGGACTGTCACTGAGGCTGGTTCATTATACCGGTGCTTTAGATTCTTCCTGAGTGTCTGGCTAGCTTCAGGGGGTCTCCTTATCGTCTTTCATTCACCCAATCAGTTTGAGAGAGTCCCTCTCGTGTGTCTGTGTCTCTCTCTCTCTCTCTCTCTCTCTCTCTCTCTCTCTCTCTCTCTCTCTCTCTCTCTCTCTCTCTCTCTCTCGCAGTGCATGCTGGGTGTTTTTGGAGTTTGAGTGTTTGGTGTGGAAAGCTCTATCCTAACTAACTTTCTTGATTCCTTTCTTTACATGTTATTTTCTATGGTGGAGGGTTAATGCAATATTTGTTTTAGCGGTATCCAAAGTTTTTTTTTCAAAGTTAGGGTGGAAGAGGACAGAGAAACTTTCCTGGGGTTTGGAAGTTGTGGTGTGCGCGATGGCTTCTCAGCCTAGCGCGGAGGAGACGCTGTCTATACAGCATGGATTCAGGTGTGTTCCTGAGAACGGAGTTAAGGTGGAGGAGGTTCTGCTCGCGGTCGGTGAACAGGTAGGAGCTGAGTTTATACATTCTGCTTCTAGAATGAACAAAGCTGTGGTTGTGTTCATGAAAAGGGCTAATTTGGTTGGTAGGCTAATTGCTAGCGGAATATTTGTAAGGGATGTGTTGGTGTCAATTTCACCTCTCTCTACCCCTTCAACAAGAGTTGTAGTGGCAAATTTGCCTCCGTTTATTACGGATGATCAAATTAGGAAAGAGCTGAGTCGTTTTGGTAAGTTTGCTAGCGGTTTCCGTGTACTGTCAGCAGGGTTTCAGGCAGATGCCGTTAAACACGTTGTTTCGTTCCGGAGGCAAGTGTTTATGTTTCTGAACAACAACGAGCAACAGCTAAATGTGCATTTTAAAGTGAGACATGGGGAGGGGCTCTATGCAGGTTTTGCCAGCACAGATAGTCTACGGTGTTTTGAATGTGGGGATTTGGGGCACAAGAGTTTTGCGTGCCCACACAAAGGCCGTAGACAAGGTGAGGGTACAGGCGCCAGTGGGGGAAATCGAGGTCAAAGTGCAGGGGGTAAGGAGATGCAGACAGCAGAGGCTGGGCCTAGTCAGGCTAGAGATGGTGGTGTAGATGAGGTTGGGCCTAGTCAGGCTAGAGATGGTGGGGTAGCTGTAGCTGAGTTTAGTCAGGCTAGAGATGGTGGGGTAGTGGAGGCTGGGTCTAGTCAGGCTAGAGATGGTGGGGAAGCAGAGGCCGGGTCTAGTCAGGCTAGAGATGGTGGGGTAGCTGAGGCTGGGCCTAGTTATGCTATGGAGGGTGGTGTAAAGGGTGCTGGGTCTAGGCAGGATATGGATGGTGGTATAGAAGAGGCTGAGTCTAGTCAGGCTATGGATGGTGGGGTAGCTGAGGCTGGCCCTAGTCATGCTATGGAGGGTGGTGTAGATGATGCTGGGCCTAGTCATGCTATGGAGGGTGGTGTAGATGATACTGGGTCTAGTCAGGTTATTCTAGTGGATGAGGAGAGTATAGTGGGGAAGTGTAAGAGATTAGGGGTGGAGGAGGAGGGTGTCAAGCGGAAAAGGAAAAAGGGTGTGGGCAAAGGCACAATGGAAATGTTGCCTGTTGCTGTGGGTGAGGCCCTAACCAGAGAGAAAGAGCAGGTGGTCAGGGTGGGAGATAGAGAAGAGGAGGAAAGTGAGTCTGAGGAAGAGGATGAGGAGTTATTTTTTTCAGACTCTTCTTCAATTGGCCCGGAGCTGACAGCCAGTCAACCAGAGGGGTCTAAGTACACGTTGAGAGAACTGACAAGGTTCCTGAATGAGACTAAGGGGAAAAAAGTTAATCTTGAGGCTTTTTTTCCTGATCCTAGAAAGTTTGTAAGATCAGTAAAACATGCAATGAGAAATGAGGGGCATGGTGTCCTCTCACCCAGGAAACGGTTTAGGTTGAGGAAGTGGGTTACAACAGTGCGTAAAGGTTTACCTTCAGACACTGTTTAAATGTTTAATTTCTTTCTGACACTGGGGCTTTTTGAGCTTTGCTATTGGTCTATTTCTCTGCTGGCTTTTCTCCCACTTCTTATGGAGACTCTTCGGGTAGGCTCGCTTAATATAAATGGCGCCAGAGATGCGGGAAAGAGGAGTGTGTTGGGTGAATATGTAAAACAAAAAAAAGTACATGTGTTATTTCTGCAGGAGACGCATAGTGATGTGGTGAATGAAGTCGACTGGGGGCTCTGGTGGAAAGGGGCAAGTGTGTTGAGCCATGGGACAAATCTTAGTGCAGGGGTGGCAGTCCTTTTTGCACCGGGTCTGTCTGTAAAAATTTGCTCCTCAAAGGAAGTGTGTAAGGGTAGGTTGCTTGTTGTTAAAGCAGAAATTAACAGCATGGGTTTTGTTTTTATAAATGTGTATGCGCCTAACACAGGGAGAGAAAGAGGGGTTCTATTTGGGAGTCTTAGACAGGAACTCTCACAAGTAGCGCCTGAGGAGACGCTGGTGATCGGAGGTGACTGGAACTGTACAATGGATTTTACAAAAGACAGAAATGGGGAAGAGCCTCATTCAGTGTCAGTGGGAGTGTTAGGGGACATCATTAATCAGTTTGACCTAGTGGATGTTTGGAGAACTAAACATCCAAACACAAGACAGTATACATGGGTGAAGGTTTTTGGGGCTAGGGTGAGTGCAGCCCGACTTGATCGTTTTTACATATCTAGGAATCAGAGCAATAGGCTGCTGGGCGCTACCATTCTCCCAGTGGGTTTTTCGGACCATCACATAACCATGGCTCGGCTGTCTATTTCACCAGGGCCCCGGCAGGCATCTTATTGGAAGTTCAATGTAAAGCTCTTACAAGATGCCACTTTTTGCTCAGTTTTCCAGACCTTTTGGGAAAGGTGGGGGCAGCGAAGAGAGGAGTATGAGTCTCTGAGTCAATGGTGGGATGTGGGGAAAGTGCAGATTCGGTTTTTCTGTCAACAGTACACAGCTCTCTCATCATCAGAGGCTAGGAGAGTATTGGGGGAACTAGAGCGGTGTATTAGTGAGATGGAGGTAGAGATGGTGGGGCAAGGCAATGTAGGCCTCCAGGCTAATTTAGCCGAATTACGTAGGGACCTGGGCAGTTTTTTCCAGGTTAAAGCAAAGGGAGCACTTGTAAGAGCTAGGTTCTCCATGCTCAAGGAGATGGATGCTCCCAGCTCCTTCTTCTTTGGTTTGGAAAGACAGAGCAGTGAAGCCAAGGGTATGCATTGTCTACGGCTGTCTGATGGGCGGGTGACCTCTGTGGTGGGGGAGATGCGGGAGCGGACTGTGGAGTTTTATACTGAATTGTATAGGGCAGAAATGTGTGATCCTATGTGTGCTCAGGTCTTGTTCGCAGGACTCCCTAAGCTCTCTCGGGCACAGAGGGATGAAATGGACATTCCTCTGTTGTCACATGAACTGGCAGAGGCCGTAACCCAGATGTCCCCCGGTCGTGCACCGGGGGTCGATGGACTCCCAGTGGAGTTTTACAAAAAATTCTGGGGAATAATTGGACAGGATTTCTTTTGCGTCTTGCGTGAATGCATCGGGGTAGGAGAGTTGCCGATGAGCTGCCGTCGGGCGGCTCTGACTCTCCTGCCCAAAAAAGGGGACTTGTGTGAACTTAAGAACTGGAGGCCTGTGGCATTACTCTGTGCGGACTACAAGATTTTTGCCAAGGTCCTCTCTAACAGACTGAAGTCCCATCTGGACTCTATAATACACAAGGACCAGACATATTGTGTACCGGGACGCTCAATCACGGACAACTTGTTCTTGATTAGGGACATGTTGGACTTGTCGAGAGGTTCTAATGTGAACTTTGGACTGGTCTCTTTAGATCAAGAGAAGGCTTTTGATAGAGTGGATCATGAGTATCTGTTTAATGTGATGTCTGTGTTTGGGTTTGGGAAGAGTTTTGTGACCTGTGTGAAGCTGTTGTATGCTGGGGTGTCATGTATGGTTAAGGTGGGAGGGGGGCTCAGTAGGCCAGTCTGGGTGAGACGGGGCATTAGACAAGGATGCCCTCTATCTGGGCAGCTATACACACTAGCCATTGAGCCTTTTTTAGGACTGCTACGCAGGAGACTGCAGGGAGTGTGCTGGACAGGCATGGGGGTGGTGACAGGAATAGCAGTCTCAGCATACGCAGATGATGTTTCTGTGATGGTCAGGGATGGGCAAGATATGCAGGAACTAGAGACCAGTCTGAAGGTGTACGAGGGAGCTTCATCAGCTAAGGTAAACTGGGGAAAGAGCAAAGCTCTGTTATGTGGGGCATGGGGGGATAGGGCTCCTCCTCTGCTTCCAGGGGGTTTGCAGTGGGGTTGTGAAGGGCTTAAAGTGTTGGGGGTGTACCTGGGCTCGGAGAGGTGGGTCAGGAAGAACTGGGAGGGGCTGTCACAGGCAGTGGTGTCAAGACTGGCCAGGTGGAGGTGGCTCCTATCCCAAGTGTCATATAGAGGGAGGGTGCTGATAATTAACAACCTGGTGGCATCTTCCTTGTGGCATAAACTGGCTGTCCTCAACCCCCCCGCCGGTCTGCTTGCAGACCTGCAACGCAAGCTGGTGGATTTCTTTTGGTCGGGACATCACTGGCTGAAGGCAGCAGTGTTGTACATGACCGTCCACGAAGGAGGACAGGGCCTGGTGGAACTGGAGAGCAGGATGGCTGCTTTCCGGCTAAAGGCGGTACAGAGACTGCTGTATCATACCGATGTTGGCTGGAGGGAACCAGCATGCGCACTGCTGAGGAGAGCTGGTGGATTAGGGTTGGACCGGCAGCTGTTCCTCATGAAGCTGGAGAGGCTGAGTACAGCAGGTCTCTCAGAGTTTTACTCTGCGGTGCTGAGGGCCTGGCAGCTGCTAAGGCCCATACGAGAAGGGGGTGTGGAGCCTGGGCAGTGGGTGTGGGAGGAGCCTATTTTCCACAACCCAGCCATCCCTTTGAGATCGGTTCAGTCTGCCACCCTGCAGAGGCAACTGATGGCAGGGGGTTTACGAAGGCTAGGTGACCTGAGACTGCTGGGAGAGGAGGGGTGGAAAACCCCGGAGGTCTTGGCGCAACAAACAGGAATAACGTCTCTTAGACTGTTGGAGAGATTCCTGGAGGAGGTCCAGGAGGCACTGTCTGAGCAGGTAAGGGGGGTGTTTGAGAGGCCAAAGGGAGAGGGGCCACCAATGTTTCCGCCACTGCAGGTGACGGCAGAGACTGGAGACTGGCAAGGGGGTCTGGAGGACTTGTTAGATTTTAACACTCCGAGACTGGGGGAATTTGAGGGGGTGGGAGGTAAAGCTCTCTACAACCTCTGCGTTAAGGTTAGGAACATTAGAAGTCTAACAGGAGTGAAGGCACATCAGTGGCAGGGGGTATGTGGGGCGGAGAGTATGGTGGGTTTTAGATGGAGGGCGCTCTACAAACCCCCAGTACCAAAGAGGTCAGGGGACCTCCAGTGGAGGGTTCTTCATGGAGCCCTGGCCACTAACAGCTGGTTGGCACGTGTTGATCCGGGAATTGGGCAGGGGTGTCCTTTCTGTCAAATGAATGAAACTGTGATTCATGTGTTTTCTGTGTGCACCAGGTTAATGCCATTAATGTCTCTGTTGGAATGTCTGTGTGAGAGGTTGGGGGTGGTTTTTTGCTGTTGGGATGTTTATAATGGGATACAGGTATTCGAGTAAGGAGAAAGAAAAATGTGTTTTGTTGAATTTTCTGTTTGCTCAGGCAAAATTAGCTATTTGGCTAACAAGGAGAAACAGGGTCAAAGGTGGGGGGATAACAGACCCTTTACTATTGTTTAATGGGATGGTCTCTGCGCGCCTTAGGGTTGAGTTTGAGTTCTATAAACTGATCAAATGTGTGGAGATGTTTGAGGAGATATGGTGTGTTGGGGGGGCTGTCTGTATTGCTGGGGAAGATGTTTTGGATATACGGTTGTAGGAGAGGGTATTGTTTTTGTGTATGGTGATGTTGGTTTGTATCATGTGGTAGATGGAAAGGTGAGTATGGTACATGTATGCAGTACAGGATATATTTTTGTTTTTTTATTTTTAGGGGGGGGTGAGTGTTAAATGAAATGAGAATGTTTCAATAAAGAAAGACAAAAAGTCAAAAGTCTCTCTCTCTCTCTCTCTCTCTCTCTCTCTCTCTCTCTCTCTCTCTCTCTCTCGCAGTGCATGCTGGGTGTTTTTGGAGTTTGAGTGTTTGGTGTGGAAAGCTCTATCCTAACTAACTTTCTTGATTCTTTTCTTTACATGTTATTTTCTATGGTGGAGGGTTAATGCAGTATTTGTTTTAGCGGTATCCAAAGTTTTTTTTCAAAGTTAGGGTGGAAGAGGACAGAGTAACTTTCCTGGAGTTTGTAAGGTGTGGTGTGCGCGATGGCTTCTCAGCCTAGCGTGGAGGAGACGCTGTCGATACAGCATGGATTCAGGTGTGTTCCTGAGAACGGAGTTAAGGTGGAGGAGGTTCTGCTCGCGGTCGGCGAACAGGTAGGAGCTGAGTTTATACATTCTGCTTCTAGAATGAACAAAGCTGTGGTTGTGTTCATGAAAAGGGCTAATTTGGTTGGTAGGCTAATTGCTAGCGGAATATTTGTAAGGGATGTGTTGGTGTCAATTTCACCTCTCTCTACCCCTTCAACAAGAGTTGTAGTGGCAAATTTGCCTCCGTTTATTACGGATGATCAAATTAGGAAAGAGCTGAGTCGTTTTGGTAAGTTTGCTAGCGGTTTCCGTGTACTGTCAGCAGGGTTTCAGGCAGATGCCGTTAAGCACGTTGTTTCGTTCCGGAGGCAAGTGTTTATGTTTCTGAACAACAACGAGCAACAGCTAAATGTGCACTTTAAAGTGAGACATGGGGAGGGGCTCTATGCAGGTTTTGCCAGCACAGATAGTCTACGGTGTTTTGAATGTGGGGATTTGGGGCACAAAGAGTTTTGCGTTGCCCACACAAAGGCCGTAGACAAGGTGAGGGTACAACGCAGTGGGGGAAATCGAGGTCAAAGTGCAGGGGGTAAGGAGATGCAGACAGCAGAGGCTGGGGCCTAGTCAGGCTAGAGATGGTGGGTAGATGATGGCTGGAGCCTAGTCAGGCTAGAGATGGTGGGGTAGTGGAGGCTGGGTCTAGTCAGGCTAGAGATGGGTGGGAAGCAGAGGCCGGTCTAGTCAGGCTAGAGATGGTGGGGTAGCTGAGGCTGGGCCTAGTTATGCTATGGAGGGGTGGTGTGTAAAGGGTGCTGGGTCTAGGCAGGATATGGATGGTGGTATAGAAGAGGCTGAGTCTAGTCAGGTATGATGGTGGGGTAGCTGAGGCTGGCCCTAGTCATGCTATGAGAGGTGGTTGTAGATGATACTGGGTTCTAGTCAGGTTATTCTAGTGGATGAGGAGAGTATAGTGGGGAAGTGTAAGAGATTAGGGGTGGAGGAGGAGGGTGTCAAGCGGAAAAGGAAAAAAGGGTGTGGCAAAGGCACAATGGAAATGTTGCCTGTTGCTGGGGTGAGGCCCTAACCAGAGAGAAAGGGCAGTGGTCAGGGTGGGAGATAGAGAAGAGGAGGAAAGTGAGTTGAGGAAGAGGATGAGGGTTATTTTTTTCAGACTCTCTTCAATTGGCCCGGAGCTGACAGCCAGTCAACCAGAGGGGTCTAAGTACACGTTGAGAGAACTGACAAGGTTCCTGAATGAGACTAAGGGGGAAAAAAGTTAATCTTGAGGCTTTTTTTTCCTGATCCTAGGAAAGTTTGTAAGATCAGTAAAACATGCAATGAGAAATGAGGGGCATGGTGTCCTCTCACCAGGAAACGGTTTAGGTTGAGGAAGTGGGTACAACAGTGCGTAAAGGTTTACCTTCAGACACTGTTTAAATGTTTAATTTCTTTCTGACACTGGGGCTTTTTGAGCTTTTCTATTGGTCTATTTCTTGCTGCTTTTCTCCCACTTCTTATGGAGACTCTTCGGGTAGGCTCGCTTAATATAAAATGGCGCCAGAGATGCGGGGAAGAGGAGTGTGTTGGGTGAATATGTAAAACAAAAAAAAGTACATGTGTTTTCTGCAGAGACGCATGTGATGGTGTGAATGAAGTTGACTGGGGGCTCTGGTGGAAAGGGGCAGTGTGTTGAGCCAGGGACAAATCTTAGTGCAGGGGTGGCAGTCCTTTTTGCACGGTCTGTCTGTAAAAATTTGCTCCTCAAAGGAGTGTGTAAGGGAGGTTGCTTGTTGTTAAAGCAGAAATTAACAGCATGGGTTGTTTTTTATAAATGTGTATGCGCCTAACACAGGGAGAGAAAGAGGGGTTCTATTTGGGAGTCTAGACAGGAACTCTCACAAGTAGCGCCTGAGGAGACGCTGGTGATCGGAGGTGACTGGAACTGTACAATGGATTTTACAAAAGACAGAAATGGGGAAGAGCCTCATTCAGTGTCAGTGGGATGTGAGGGAACTCATTAACAGTTGACCTAGTGGATGTTTGAGAACTAAACATCCAAAACAAAGACAGTATACATGGGTGAAGGTTTTTGGGGCTAGGGTGAGTGCAGCCCGACTTGATCGTTTTTACATCTAGGAATCAGAGCAATAGGCTGCTGGGCGCTACCATTCTCCCAGTGGGTTTTTCGGATCACCCATAACCATGGCTCGGCTGTCTATTCACCAGGGCCCCGGCAGGCATCTTATTGGAAGTTCAATGTAAAGCTCTTACAAGATGCCACTTTTTGCTCAGGTTTCCAGACTTTTGGGAAAGGTGGGGGCAGCGAAGAGAGGAGTATGAGTCCTGAGTCAATGGTGGATGTGGGGAAAGTGCAAAATTCGGTTTTCTTGTCAACAGTACACAGCTCTCTCATCATCAGAGGCTAGGAGAGTATTGGGGGAACTAGAGCGGTGTATTAGTGAGATGGAGGTAGAGATGGTGGGGCAAGGCAATGTAGGCCTCCAGGCTAATTTAGCCGAATTACGTAGGGACCTGGGCAGTTTTTTCCAGGTTAAAGCAAAGGGAGCACTTGTAAGAAGGTTCTCCATCGTCAAGGAGATGGATGCTCCCAGCTCCTTCTTCTTTGGTTTGGAAAGACAGAGCAGTGAAGCCAAGGGTATGCATTGTACGGCTCTCTGATGGGCGGGTGACCTCGTGGTGGGGGAGATGCGGGAGCGGACTGTGGAGTTTTATACTGAATTGTATAGGGCAGAAATGTGTGTCCTATGTGTGCTCAGGTCTTGTTCGCAGGACTCCCTAAGCTCTCTCGGGCACAGAGGGATGAAATGGACATTCCTCTGTTGTCACATGAACTGGCAGAGCCGTAACCCAGATGTCCCCCGTCGTGCACCGGGGGTCGATGGACTTCCAGTGGAGTTTTACAAAAAATTCTGGGGAATAATTGGACAGGATTTCTTTTGCGTCTGCGTGATGCATCGGGGTAGGAGAGTTGCCGATGAGCTGCCGTCGGGCGGCTGACTCTCCTGCCCAAAAAAGGGGACTTGTGTGAACTTAAGAAACTGGAGGCCTGTGGCATTATCTGTGCGGACTACAAGATTTTTGCCAAGGTCCTCTCTAACAGACTGAGTCCCATCTGGACTCTATACACAAGGACCAGACATATTGTTGTACCGGGACGCTCAATCACGGACAACTTGTTCTTGATTAGGGACTGTTGGACTTGTCGAGAGGTTCTAATGTGAACTTTGGACTGTCTTTTAGATCAAGAGAAGGCTTTGATAGAGTGGATCATGAGTATCTGTTTAATGTGATGTCTGTGTTTGGGTTTGGAAGAGTTTTGTGGACCTGTGTGAAGCTGTTGTATGCTGGGGGTCATGTATGGTTAAGGGGGGAGGGGGGCTCAGTAGGCCAGTCGGGTGAGACGGGGCATTAGACAAGGATGCCCTCTATCTGGGCAGCTATACACACTAGCCATTGAGCCTTTTTTAGGACTGCTACGAGGAGATGCAGGGAGTGTGCTGGACAGGCATGGGTGGTGACAGGAATAGCAGTCAGCATAGCAGATGATGTTTCTGTGATGGTCAGGGATGGGCAAGATATGCAGGAACTAGAGACCAGTCTGAAGGTGTACGAGGGAGCTTCATCAGCTAAGGTAAACTGGGGAAAGAGCAAAGCTCTGTTATGTGGGGCATGGGGGGATAGGGCTCCTCCTCTGCTTCCAGGGGGTTTGCAGTGGGGTTGTGAAGGGCTTAAAGTGTTGGGGGTGTACCTGGGCTCGGAGAGGTGGGTCAGGAAGAACTGGGAGGGGCTGTCACAGGCAGTGGTGTCAAGACTGGCCAGGTGGAGGTGGCTCCTATCCAAGTGTCATATAGAGGGAGGGTGCTGATAATTAACAACTGGTGGCATCTTCCTTGTGGCATAAACTGGCTGTCCTCAACCCCCCGCCGGTCTGTTGCAGAACTGCAACGCAAGCTGGTGGATTTCTTTGGTCGGGACATCACGGCTGAAGGCAGCAGTGTTGTACATGACCGTCCACGAAGGAGGACAGGCTGGTGGAACTGGAGAGCAGGATGGCTGCTTTCCGGCTAAAGGCGGTGCAGAGACGCTGTACATACGATGTTGGCTGGAGGGAACCAGCATGCGCCTGCTGAGGAGAGCTGGTGGATTAGGGTTGGACCGGCAGCTGTTCCCATGAAGCTGGAGAGGTGAGTACAGCAGGTCTCTTCAGAGTTTTACTCTGCGGTGCTGAGGCCTGGAGCTATTAAGCCCACACGAGAAGGGGTGTGGAGCCTGGGCAGTGGGTGTGGGAGGAGCCTATTTCCACAACCACCATCCCTTTGAGATCGGTTCAGTCTGCCACCCTGCAGAGGCAACTGATGGCAGGGGGTGTACAAAGGCTAGGTGACCTGAGAATGCTGGGAGAGGAGGGGTGGAAAACCCCGGAGGTCTTGGCTCAACAAACAGGAATAACGTCTCTTAGGCTGCTGGAGAGATTCCTGGAGGAGGTCCAGGAGGCACTGTCTGAGCAGGTAAGGGGGGTGTTTGAGATGCCAAAGGGAGAGGGGCCACCAATGTTTCCGCCACTGCAGGTGACGGCAGAGACTGGTGACTGGCAACGGGGTCTGGAGGACTTGTTAGATTTTAACACTCCGAGCCTGGGGGAGTTTGAGGGGGTGGGAGGTAAAGCCCTCTACAACCTCTGCGTTAAGGTTAGGAACATTAGAAGCCTAACAGGAGTGAAGGCACATCAGTGGCAGGGAGTATGTGGGGTGGAGAGTATGGTGGGGTTTAGATGGAGGGCGCTCTACAAACCCCCAGTACCAAAGAGGTCAGGGGACCTCCAGTGGAGGGTTCTTCATGGAGCCCTGGCCACTAACAGCTGGTTGGCACGGGTTGATCCGGGAATTGGGCAGGGGTGTCCTTTCTGTCAAACGAAAGAAACTGTGATTCATGTGTTTTCTGTGTGCACCAGGTTAATGCCATTAATGTCTCTGTTGGAATGTCTGTGTGAGAGGTTGGGGGTGGTTTTTGCTGTTGGGATGTTTATAATGGGATACAGGTATTCGAGTAAGGAGAAAGCAAAATGTGTGTTGGTGAATTTTCTGTTTGCTCAGGCAAAGTTAGCTATTTGGCTAACAAGGAGAAACAGGGTCAAAGGTGGGGGGATAACAGACCCTTTACTACTGTTTAATGGGATGGTCTCTGCGCGCCTTAGGGTTGAGTTTGAGTTCTATAAAATGATAAAATGTGTGGAGATGTTTGAAGAGATATGGTGTGTTGGGGGGGCTGTCTGTATAGCTGGGGAAGATGTTTTGGATATACGGTTGTAGTAGTGGGTATTGTTTTTGTGTATGGTGAATTGTATCATTTGGTAGATGGAAAGGTGAGTATGGTACATGTATGCAGTACAGGCTATATTTTGTTTTTTTATTTTGGGGGTGGGGGGGGGGGGGGGGGCGGTTTTGAAATGAAATGAGAATGTTTCAGTAAAGAAAGACAAAAAGTCTCTCTCTCTCTTCTCTCTTCTCTCTTCTCTCTTCTCTCTTCTCTCTTCTCTCTCTCTCTCTCTCTCTCTCTCTCTCTCTCTCTCTCTCTGCTGTCTGTTCTCTCTCAATTCAATTTCAATTCAATTCAAGGGGCTTTATTGGCATGGGAAACATGTGTTAACATTGCCAAAGCAAGTGAGGTAGATATTATACAAAAGTGAAATAAACAATACAAATTAACAGTAAACATTACACATACAGAAGTTTCAAAACAATAAAGACATTACAAATGTTATATTATATATATACAGTGTTGTAACAATGTACAAATGGTTAAAGCACACAAGTTAAAATAAATAAGCATAAATATGGGTTGTATTTACAATGGTGTTTGTTCTTCACTGGTTGCCCTTTTCTTGTGGCAACAGGTCACAAATCTTGCTGCTTTGATGGCACACTGTGGAATTTCTCCCAGTAGATATGGGAGTTTATCAAAATTGGATTTGTTTTCAAATTCTTTGTGGATCTGTGTAATCTGTGGGAAATATGTCTCTCTAATATGGTCATACATTGGGCAGGAGGTTAGGAAGTGCAGCTCAGTTTCCACCTCATTTTGTGGGCAGTGAGCACATAGCCTGTCTTCTCTTGAGAGCCATGTCTGCCTACGGCGGCCTTTCTCAATAGCAAGGCTATGCTCACTGAGTCTGTACATAGTCAAAGCTTTCCTTAAGTTTGGGTCAGTCACAGTGGTCAGGTATTCTGCCACTGTGTACTCTCTGTTTAGGGCCAAATAGCATTCTAGTTTGCTCTGTTTTTTTGTTAATTCTTTCCAATGTGTCAAGTAATTATCTTTTTGTTTTCTCATGATTTGGTTGGGTCTAATTGTGCTGTTGTCCTGGGGCTCTGTGGGGTGTGTTTGTGTTTGTGAACAGAGCCCTAGGACCAGCTTGCTTAGGGGACTCTTCTCCAGGTTCATCTCTCTGTAGGTGATGGCTTTGTTATGGAAGGTTTGGGAATCGCTTCCTTTTAGGTGGTTGTAGAATTTAACGGCTCTTTTCTGGATTTTGATAATTAGTGGGTATCGGCCTAATTCTGCTCTGCATGCATTATTTGGTGTTCTACGTTGTACACGGAGGATATTTTTGCAGAATTCTGCATGCAGAGTCTCAATTTGGTGTTTGTCCCATTTTGTGAAATCTTGGTTGGTGAGCGGACCCCAGACCTCACAACCATAAAGGGCAATGGGCTCTATGACTGATTCAAGTATTTTTAGCCAGATCCTAATTGGTATGTTGAAATTTATGTTCCTTTTGATGGCATAGAATGCCCTTCTTGCCTTGTCTCTCAGATCGTTCACAGCTTTGTGGAAGTTACCTGTGGCGCTGATGTTTAGGCCGAGGTATGTATAGTTTTTTGTGTGCTCTAGGGCAACAGTGTCTAGATGGAATTTGTGGTCCTGGCGACTGGACCTTTTTTGGAACACCATTATTTTGGTCTTACTGAGATTTACTGTCAGGGCCCAGGTCTGACAGAATCTGTGCAGAAGATCTAGGTGCTGCTGTAGGCCCTCCTTGGTTGGTGACAGAAGCACCAGATCATCAGCAAACAGTAGACATTTGACTTCAGAGTCTAGTAGGGTGAGGCCGGGTGCTGCAGACTGTTCTAGTGCCCGCGCCAATTCGTTGATATATATGTTGAAGAGGGTGGGGCTTAAGCTGCATCCCTGTCTCACCCCACGACCCTGTGTGAAGAAATGTGTGTGTTTTTTGCCAATTTTAACCGCACACTTGTTGTTTGTGTACATGGATTTTATAATGTCGTATGTTTTACCCCCAACACCACTTTCCATCAATTTGTATAGCAGACCCTCATGCCAAATTGAGTCGAAGGCTTTTTTGAAGTCAACAAATCATGAGAAGACTTTGCCTTTGTTTTGGTTTGTTTGGTTGTCAGTTAGGGTGTGTAGGGTGAATACATGGTCTGTTGTACGGTAATTTGGTAAAAAGCCAATTTGACATTTGCTCAGTACATTGTTTTCATTGAGGAAATGTACGAGTCTGCTGTTAATGATAATGCAGAGTATTTTCCCAAGGTTACTGTTGACGCATATTCCACGGTAGTTATTGGGGTCAAATTTGTCTCCACTTTTGTGGATTGGGGTGATCAGTCCTTGGTTCCAAATATTGGGGAAGATGCCAGAGCTAAGGACGATGTTAAAGAGTTTTAGTATAGCCAATTGGAATTTGTTGTCTGTATATTTGATCATTTCATTAAGGATACCATCAACACCACAGGCCTTTTTGGGTTGGAGGGTTTTTATTTTGTCCTGTAACTCGTTCAAGGTAATTGGAGAATCCAGTGGGTTCTGGTAGTCTTTAATAGTTGATTCTAGGATTTGTATTTGATCATGTATATGTTTTTGCTCTTTATTCTTTGTTATAGAGCCAAAAAGATTGGAGAAGTGGTTTACCCATACATCTCCATTTTGGATAGATAATTCTTCGTGTTGTTGTTTGTTTAGTGTTTTCCAATTTTCCCAGAAGTGGTTAGAGTCTATGGATTCTTCAATTACATTGAGCTGATTTCTGACGTGCTGTTCCTTCTTTTTCCGTAGTGTATTTCTGTATTGTTTTAGTGATTCACCATAGTGAAGGCGTAGACTCAGGTTTTCCGGGTCTCTATGTTTTTGGTTGGACAGGTTTCTCAATTTATTTCTTAGATTTTTGCATTCTTCATCAAACCATTTGTCATTGTTGTTCATTTTCTTTGGTTTTCTATTTGAGATTTTTAGATTTGACAGGGAAGCTGAGAGGTCAAATATACTGTTAAGATTTTCTACTGCCAAGTTTACACCTTCACTATTGCAGTGGAACGTTTTACCCAGGAAGTTGTCTAAAAGGGATTGAATTTGCTGTTGTCTAATTGTGTTTTGGTAGGTTTCCAAACTGCATTCCTTCCATCTATAGCATTTCTTAATGTTACTCAGTTCCTTTGGCTTTGATGCCTCATGATTGAGTATTGCTCTGTTCAAGTAGACTGTGATTTTGCTGTGGTCTGATAGGGGTGTCAGTGGGCTGACTGTGAACACTCTGAGAGACTCTGGGTTGAGGTCAGTGATAAAGTAGTCTACAGTGCTACTGCCAAGAGATGAGCTATAGGTGAACCTACCATAGGAGTCCCCTCGAAGCCTACCATTGACTATGTACATACCCAGCGTGCGACAGAGCTGCAGGAGTTGTGACCCGTTTTTGTTGGTTATGTTGTCATAGTTGTGCCTAGGGGGGCATATGGGGGAGGGAATGCTGTCACCTGCAGGCAGGTGTTTGTCCCCCTGTGTGCTGAGGGTGTCAGGTTCTTGTCCAGTTCTGGCATTTAGGTCGCCACAGACTAATACATGTCCCTGGGCCTGGAAATGATTGATTTCCTCCTTCAGGATGGAGAAGCTGTCTTCATTAAAGTATGGGGATTCTAGTGGGGGGATATAGGTAGCACACAGGAGGACATTTTTCTCTGTTAAGATAATTTCCTTTTGAATTTCTAGCCAAATGTAAAATGTTCCTGTTTTGATTAATTTAATGGGGTGAGTTAGGTCTGCTCTATACCAAATTAGCATTCCCCCTGAGTCCCTTCCCTGTTTCACACCTGGTAGTTTGGTGGATGGGACTACCAGCTCTCTGTAACCTAGAGGGCAACCAGTGGGCCCGTCTCCTCTGTACCAGGTTTCTTGCAGGATGACAATGTCTGCATTACCGATTTCTTTGGTGAAGTCCGGGTTCCTGCTCTTTAGGCCAAAGGCAGATGACCTCAGGCCTTGGATATTCCAGGATGATATAGTGAAGGCTTTTTGTTCCATAAAGTGTCCAATGTTGTTGGTCGTGGTTTGGCCTCAGGCCAGTAAGTGTGAGCAGAGCCTGCTGAGCATCTGGTACATGCCGTTGGCTTGGGCGAGTGTAAGAGTGGGGGTTGGGCCTGTTTGCCCGCTCACTACCTGGGCGTATGTGTGACTTCCATGTTGATGCCCTCTCTGCGGGGGTGGGGTGCATGGGGTGGGCAGGAGTGGCATAGGTCTGATCTGAGGGGGCCTAAATTGGGTGTGGGCATGGTTGATGTGGGGGGGTGTTGATTGGTTGGGGTGGGGGTGTGTCTGGGGGTGCTGTGGTCTGGATGTAGGTCCTCTTGGCGTGGGTCCTCTATGTGTAGGTCCAGGGTGGGGTGCTGAAGGTCTTGGAGGGTGTCTCGCTGGTCTGGGTGGGGTGTCTATTGATCTGTTGCTCCTGTGTGAAGTGTTGGGGCTGCGTTTGAGAGCGATGTCCTTTAGAGTCCGGGCAAAGGTGGGCACTGCTGCCTTGTAGAGGTGGACCTGGTCATAGAGGCTGTTCAAGTCCAGGGTGGAGTGGTGGGCCAGGAAAACATTTGGTTTTGAGGCACAGTCACGGGAGATGCTTGCGTTTACCCGCTGTATTGTAGCAGGGTGGAAGTCTTTTCGTGGTAGCAGGGTGGAGATAACCACTTGTGCATTGGGGAAAGTAGAAGAAGCTTTTTCAATCACTCCCTTCAGTGCTGTGGCCACCCTTTCCTGCTGTGCTCTCAGGTCGTTTGTGCCTGTGTGTATTATTATGTGGCTAGGTGAGCCTAGTTTGTCCTCAGACAGAAGGTCTAGGGCGCACTGGGTGTTTGGACACCAGAGTTTAGACACACTGTGTTTGGGAAAAAGTTTTTTTTCTTCTATAAATTTCCCATTTGAGTCCATAAGGAGAAAAATCTGTGTCTTGTGTTTGTCCTCAGTGGGTGTGGGGGGGTTGTCAGGAGGGCTATCAGGGTGGCTGACAGGGGGGGTGCTCAGGAGGGGTGAGAGCTGCTGGGCTTGGGGTTTTTCTTTTGTCTGTTCTGCTGTGATGTTGACTCTATGGTCAGGGTCTGGTGTGGACTGTTCTGCTGTGGTGTCGAGACTTTTGTCAGGTGATGAGGTGGGCTGTTCTGCTGGCTTCTCTGTGGGGATGGCCACCTCCCTAGTGGGTTGTTCTCTGTCACATGCCATCCCCCTCAACCTCTCCTCCAGCAGTCTGATCCTCTCCTCCATCCCCCTCTCCCTCTCCTCCAGCAGTCTGATCCTCTCCTCTAGTGCTCTGTTCTGCTCCTGCTCCTGCTTCTGCTCTTTCTCCAGTTGAAGTTGTCTCTTAACTGTCCAGAGTCCAGATGTGTCTCTCTCCACCTCCAGCTCTCCTGGTCTGGTTAAGGGGGTGTTGTTGTGCTGGGCTGTTGTCTGGGTCTGTGCTGACTGGAGTGTAATCACCTGCTGTTCCAGCTCAACCTGCCTTACCTCCAGCTGGGTGAATTTATCCTTCATTTCAATGAGGGAGAAGTGCTCTGTACTGGGAGGTTGACTGTCTGCTGAGGGTTGCTCGTCTGTGGGGTTATATGATGAAGAGTTTTGGTCTGACCCGCTTGGGGTGGGGGTATCTTTATCAAGGGAGAGCTTCTCCTGCTGGGCTAATTCTTTGATTAGGTGAAAGTCCAGCTGAAACTGTTTGGGGTTGCCCTGTACCAATACTGTTCCAGACTTATATAGATTTATGTTAGCTGACTCAGAGTCCTCGTTGTCAAGTATCCTGAGTTTCCACCCCTCGTTAACCCCCCCTCTCTTAACAGAGGGGTAGTGTGCTAATATAGCACTGTGCCATGCCAGGGGATGGTTTGTGTGGAAGATAAGGTTGCTGATGTTCCCATTTTTGTAATAGTCAGCAAAAAGTGTCTCTTGATTTTCCATAAGGAGATTCATTTTGTGCTCTTTTCTTGCCTTGTCATTCTTTACACTCCCAGGGTACTGTATTTTAATTACCTCTGAACAGCAGGAGGGAGCTTCTAAGGCCTCTCCATTTGGTTGGGGTAGACTATTCGACTCTCCTGCCATTGTTGGGCTAATGGTCTTTGACACCTCTCACTTGACACGTCAGTGCTAGTTGAAGCTGTATCAAGCTTGGCAATTATGTTTCATTCAATGCTTATAAAGTAATGTCATGTATTTTTCTTCTTGGCTTTTGGCAATAGAATATAGTTTCAGACTAAACATTACTCACTCAGTTCCAGGTTGGGTGGTGTTTTCAGGTTACTGTTGTTTTCCAGAGAATTTGCTGTGTAATAATCCTTGGTAGTTGTGAATCTTTCAGGTGATTCCGTAATTCCGTCCAAAATCAGGTTGTAGGTTTTGAGTTTTGATTTGAATTTAGGGTTATGTTGTAGAGGGTAGCATCCTGTATGTGTTCCTGACAAAGAATCCAAGTTTAACTAACTCTAAATCTATATTTTTTAAAGAAAATGCTGAAAAATGCAGGAGCTCATCTGATCATGACCTCTCTCTCTCTCTCTCTCTCTCTCTCTCTCTCTCTCTCTCTCTCTCTCTCTCTCTCTCTCTGTCTGTCTGTCTGTCTGTCTGTCTGTCTGTCTGTCTGTCTGTCTGTCTGTCTGTCTGTCTGTCTGTCTGTCTGTCTGTCTGTCTGTCTGTCTGTCTGTCTGTCTGTCTGTCTGTCTGTCTGTCTGTCTGTCTGTCTGTCTGTCTGTCTGTCTGTCTGTCTGTCTGTCTGTCTGTCTGTCTGTCTGTCTGTCTGTCTGTCTGTCTGTCTGTCTGTCTGTCTCTTTCTTGCTCTTTCTTGCTCTTTCTTGCTCTTTCTTGCTCTTTCTCTCTCTGAGACATATACACACAAACTAATTCACAGTCTCCCTCAATGTCACACACACACACATACACAATGAGTTGTCCCAGACAGACAGACTGTTGTGGGCGGCTGAGGAGGAGTGTGGATAGCAGTTCATCTCTGCTGATGTAAAAGGCCATTCATAAATAAATTGTCTTCACATCTCTCTCTCTCTGCTCTATCTCTCTCTCTCCGTCTCTCTGCATTCACTCTGACTCTATTATCAGCCCATGCCTTTGCATATAAATACTAAGACCTGCTGTTTCATGTTATTCCTCACTGACATGATTGAAACTGCTCTCTCAAATCAGTAGACAACCAACAGAGAAGTTCTCTCAAATCAGTAGACAACCAACAGAGAAGTTCTCTCAAATCAGTAGACAACCAACAGAGAAGTTCTCTCAAATCAGTAGACAACCAACAGAGAAGTTCTCTCAAATCAGTAGACAACCAACAGAGAAGTTCTCTCAAATCAGTAGACAACCAACAGAGAAGTTCTCTCAAATCAGCAGACAGGCAACTCAGAGAAGTTCTCTCAAATCAGTAGACAACCAACTCAGAGAAGCTTAAGGTAAAACAAAAGCCACACAAAAACAGCCATAGAAGAAGAGCACGACTAGAGGAAGTAGGAACAGCTGGAGATGTCCAATTACTGTGACACCTAGACGCTCGACACGACTCCACCATGCACGTTGTGTTGCATCATCACGACAGACGGCTTGCGCTTTTTTGAAGTAAAGGGAATTCCGTACTCCTGACATATTTTAGATTTTTTTTATGACAGGAGCAGAAGCAGGTAGACAGAGGAGAAAGTGTTAGCTAATGGGATAACTTGGAGCTGTCAATCTAATGGGATAACTTGGAGCTATCAATCTATACCAGATTTACTTGGATTACTATTTATTACAAAACTTTCAGATGGTTGTCCTTCTGGAAGGTTCTCCCATCTCCACAGAGAAACTCTGGAGTTCTGTCAGAGTGACTATCGGGTTCTTGGTCACCGCCCTGACCAAGGCACTTATTACAGAACTTTATGAATTTTGTGTTATCGCGTGTGTACATTCACACATGTGTGTGTGTGTGCGCGCACAGTGTGTATGTATGCACTGAGTATTCAAAAGATTAAGAACACCTGCTACTTCCATGACATAGACTGACCAGGAGAATCCAGGTGAAGCTATGATCCCTTATCGATGTCACTTGTTAAATCCACTTCAATCAGTGTAGATGAAGGGGAGGAGAAAGGTTAAAGAAGGATTTTTAAGCCTTGAGACAGTTGAGACATGGTTTATGTACAGTATGTATACCTTTTAGAGGGTGAATGGGCATGGAAAAATATTTAAGTGCCTTTGAAATGGGTATGGTAGTAGGAGCCAGGAACACCGGTTTGTGTCAAGAACTGCAACGCTGCTGGGTTTTTCACACTCAACAGTTTTCCTGACTGTTTTACACTTCCCCTATAAAGCTGATTGTTTTACACTTCCACTATAAAGCTGATTGTTTTACACTTCCCCTATCAAGCTGACTGTTTTACACTTCCCTATAAAGCTGATTGTTTTACACTTCCCCTATAAAGCTGATTGTTTTACACTTCCCCTATAAAGCTGACTGTTTTACACTTCCCTATAAAGCTGTTTGAGTTACACTTCCCCTATCAAGCTGATTGTTTTACACTTCCCTATAAAGCTGTTTGTGTTACACTTCCCCTATAAAGCTCTTTGTGTTACACTTCCCCTATCAAGCTGATTGTTTTACACTTCCCCTATACAGCTGATTGTTTTACACTTCCCCTATAAAGCTGATTGTTTTACACTTACCTATAAAGCTGTCTGTTACACTTCCCTATAAAGCTGTTTGTGTTACACTTCCCCTATCAAGCTGACTGTTTTACACTTCCCATATCAAGCTGATTATTTTACACTTCCCCTCTCAAGCTGTTTGTGTTACACTTCCCTATAAAGCTGTTTGTGTTACACTTCCCCTATCAAGCTGATTGTTTTACACTTCCCCTATAAAGCTGTCTGTGTTACACTTCCCCTATAAAGCTGACTGTGTTACACTTCCCCTATAAAGCTGACTGTGTTACACTTCCCCTATAAAGCTGTTTGTGTTACACTTCCCTATAAAGCTGTTTGTGTTACACTTCCCTATAAAGCTGTTTGTGTTACACTTCCCCTATCAAGCTGACTGTTTTACACTTCCCTATAAAGCTGATTGTGTTACACTTCCCTATAAAGCTGTTTGTGTTACACTTCCCCTATCAAGCTGACTGTTTTACACTTCCCATATCAAGCTGATTGTGTTACACTTCCCATATCAAGCTGATTGTGTTACACTTCCCCTATAAAGCTGTTTGTGTTACACTTCCCTATAAAGCTGTTTGTGTTACACTTCCCTATAAAGCTGTTTGTGTTACACTTCCCCTATCAAGCTGACTGTTTTACACTTCCCTATGAAGCTGATTGTGTTACACTTCCCTATAAAGCTGTTTGTGTTACACTTCCCCTATCAAGCTGACTGTTTTACACTTCCCATATCAAGCTGATTATTTTACACTTCCTCTATAAAGCTGTCTGTGTTACACTTCCCTATAAGCTGATTGTTTTACACTTCCCCTATAAAGCTGTCTGTGTTACAGTTCCCTATAAAGCTGTTTGTGTTACACTTCCCCTATCAAGCTGACTGTTTTACACTTCCCATATCAAGCTGATTGTGTTACACTTCCCTATAAAGCTGTTTGTGTTACACTTCCCCTATAAAGCTGACTGTTTTACACTTCCCATATCAAGCTGATTGTGTTACACTTCCCATATCAAGCTGATTGTGTTACACTTCCCTATAAAGCTGTTTGTGTTACACTTCCCCTATAAAGCTGACTGTTTTACACTTCCCATATCAAGCTGTCTGTGTTACACTTCCCTATAAAGCTGTTTGTGTTACACTTCCCCTATAAAGCTGACTGTTTTACACTTCCCCTATAAAGCTGATTGTTTTACACTTCCCATATCAAGCTGATTGTGTTACACTTCCCTATAAAGCTGATTGTTTTACACTTCCCATATCAAGCTGTTTGCGTTACACTTCCCCTATAAAGCTGATTGTTTTACACTTCCCATATCAAGCTGATTGTGTTACACTTCCCTATAAAGCTGATTGTTTTACACTTCCCATATCAAGCTGTTTGCGTTACACTTCCCCTGTAAAGCTGACTGTGTTACACTTCCCTATAAAGCTGTTTGTGTTACACTTCCCCTATAAAGCTGACTGTGTTACACTTCCCATATCAAGCTGATTGTGTTACACTTCCCTATAAAGCTGATTGTTTTACACTTCCCATATCAAGCTGTTTGTGTTACACTTCCCCTGTAAAGCTGACTGTGTTACACTTCCCTATAAAGCTGTTTGTGTTACACTTCCCCTATAAAGCTGTTTGTGTTACACTTCCCATATCAAGCTGATTGTGTTACACTTCCCTATGAAGCTGATTGTTTTACACTTCCCCTGTAAAGCTGACTGTGTTACACTTCCCATATAAAGCTGACTGTGTTACACTTCCCCTATAAAGCTGACTGTGTTACACTTCCCATATCAAGCTGATTGTTTTACACTTCCCTATAAAGCTGACTGTGTTACACTTCCCCTATAAAGCTGGAGGTCTTGGACTACCTCATATGAAGATTTATTACTGGGCTGCACAACTGCGTTCACTTAAACAATGAACAGCAGACTATCCTTGTGCATGGAGGAGTATCGAAGCCATAAATGTAATATCATATTATCGAAAATATATTCTCTACTTCGGGTCCAAGGCATTGAAGAAAAAAAGCAGACAATGCAATTCCATTTGTGTTTGGGAAAATGTACATCAATTCATGAGGTGGAAAAAAACTATATCCCCAGGCGTCCCTATTTGTAACCTTCCCTCCAGCATTTACTGACAAGACCTTAAGTCCTGGTTCCAAAGTGGCATCATGAATTTTGAGCATGTGTACTATGATGGCTCATTCAACTATTTACAACAAAGATTTGGATTATCCAAGGCTGGTTTATTAAAATGTGAACGACTCAAAAATCGTATTCAATCGCTTACATTTTACATTTACATCTCAGTCATTTACTGGACACTCTTATCCAGAGCGACTTCCAGATTCATCTTACAGTTTTTTCTGAATGCTTAAACACTAACAGTGATTCTTGAAGCACTATCTCTGAAACCATTAACACTTGTAGCCAATGCATTTACCAAGTGTACGAAACTGAATGCACGTTTTCTGCTTTACACTCAGGTTGTCATTTTATAACACACTTTTTGCAAAACTGTAAACACAACTCACTGCTTTACACTCAGTTTTCAATTTAATAACACACTTCTAGCAAAACTGTAAAGATTGGTCTCTACATTGCTGCACTATTTCGCCAATTGCCATTCCACATTGACAGACGTGAAAGCACTTTTAGATAATGAGTTCACTTACAAATCAGAGCTTGAACACTATAAATAGGCCACAGGTAAACATTTGGTTTGGACAACAATGGAGGCCAATATTGGACAGAGAGTAAGAGGAGTGAGAACTAGAGGAGGACGAAGAGGAGGAAGAGGAGGAAGAGGACAATGAGGAGGACGAGGACAAGGAGGAGAAGGAAGAGGTGAAGTAGGACGGGGGAGAAGGAGATGATGGGGAAGAGGAAGAGGAAGGGGAGTCAGGAACACAATAACTGATGAAATCAGAGCGACTATGGTTGACCATGTTGTCATCCATGGGATGAGCATGAGGGAGGCTGGGCAACGGGTTCTACCAAATCTGAGCCGCTATACCATTCCAGGTATCATCCAGATATTTCGAAATGAGAACCGGTAAGTAACTGTAAGTGCTGTAGTCTTACTGGTATAGTAATATGTACTGAACATTCATAATGAGAAGGATCTATCACTAAAACCATTCAAATGTTTTTACAGAACTGCAAGAAAACCAATATCTGATGGAAGAGGTTGACTGTTCACCCCAGAGCAGGAGACCCACATTGTAAATATGGTCATTGCAAATAACTGCATCAGACTCAGAGAAGTGCAGGACCACATAATGGATGTTCATACCGGCTCCTATACTGAACAAAAATATAAACGCAACATGCAACAATTCCAACGATTTTACTGAGTTACAGTTCATATAAAGAAATCAGTCAATTGAAATAAATTAATTAGGCCCCTGTGTATTTCACCTGACTGGGCAGGGGTGCAGCCATGAGTGGCCATAGGCCCAACCACTTGGGAGCAAGGCCCACCCACTGGCGAGCCAGGCCCAGCCAATGAGAATGAGTTTCATCAGCTGTCCGTGTGACTGTTACTCAGATGATCCAGCAGGTGAAGAAGCCAGATCTGGAGGTCCTGAGTTGGAATGGTTACACGTGGTCTGCGGTTGTGAGGCCGGTTGGACGTACTGCCAAATTCTCTAAAAAGACGTTGGAGGCGGCTTATGATAGAGAAATTAACATTCATTTCCCTGGCAACAGCTCTGGTGGACATTCCTGCAGTCAGCATGCCAATTACATGCTCCCTCAAAACTTGAGACATCTGTGGCATTGTGTTGTGTTACAAAACTGCACATTTTAGAGTGGCCTTTAATTGTCCCCAGCACAAGGTGCACCTGTGTAACGATCATGCTGTTTAATCAGCTTCTTGATATGCCACACCTGTCAGGTGGATGGATTATCTTGGCAAAAGAGACATGCTCACTAACAGTGATGTAAACAAATTTGTGCACACAATTTGAGAGAAATAAGCTTTTTGTGCGTATGGAACATTTCTGGGATCTTTAATTTCAGCTCATGAAACATGGGACCAACACTTTACATGTTGTGTTAATATTTTTGTTCAGTATAGAACCTAAGACATAAACTACTGCAACTGAAGATAATTCGTAGTACTTACTACCCTCCAGACAGAATGAATGTAATGACCCAGAAATGTCACAGGACCCTATTACATATGCTGTGTTCCTGTGATAAACTGACACCATTTTGGGATAATGTATGTGCCATCATTTCATTGTGTTGAGGAATTTATATCCATCCATCTCCACAATTATGTCTGTAGGGAAATATAAATATTGGTGATCAATATCAGATAAAGTTTTGTAATCTAGGTCTAATTGCTGCAAAAAGAAACTTTGAGCCATCAATTGGAAAGGCTCATATTCACCCTCAATAACAAACTGGAGGACTTAACTATGGAGTTACATCTCACTAGACTCTGTGTACTATGAGGTCAGGCAGGAGTTTGGTGTGTGTGGTGCGGAGATGGTGGTCGGGAACAGCAGCTACTTGTGCTGCGTTTGTCTGTTAAATAAACATTTAAATAAATAATTTCTCTGCCATCCACTCTCTGTTATAGATTATTCAATTGACTGATTCCTCATCTCAGGAATTAGGTGGTAGAGTGGTTGATGTCTGGGCATATAAATTGGCTAAATTGGATAACACAGTCTAGCCCAGTGCATCTCTGTGATATACTGACAGCTCGTGTGTCATAATGCACTGTTAATTCATTCTGAGCCAGGAAGGGTTGCATCTCAAAGGGCACCCTTGTCCCTACATAGTGCGCTACTATTGATCAGAGCCCTAATGATCCAAGAAAGTTGTGCATTACATAGGGAAAATGGTGCTATTTGGGACACAAGCCAATGAGAGCAGTGAGAGCTGCATGTGTCACCCAGCAACATCAACGCCATAGAACCTTGCAGGGAAATGACGTAAGAGACTAGCAGTAAGAAATTACAGTCCAGTAGAGCCCCTAGCAGTAAGAGGTTACAGTCCAGTAGAGCCCCTAGCAGTAAGATATTACAGTCCAGTAGAGCCCCCTAGCAGTAAGAGGTTACAGTCCAGTAGAGCCCCCTAGCAGTAAGATATTACAGTCCAGTAGAGCCCCCTAGCAGTAAGAGGTTACAGTCCAGTAGAGCCCCCTAGCAGTAAGATATTACAGTCCAGTAGAGCCCCCTAGCAGTAAGAGGTTACAGTCAAGTAGAGCCCCCTAGCAGTAAGAGATTACAGTCCAGTAGAGCCCCCTAGCAGTAAGAGGTTACAGTCCAGTAGAGCCCCCTAGCAGTAAGATATTACAGTCCAGTAGAGCCCCCTAGCAGTAAGATATTACAGTCCAGTAGAGCCCCCTAGCAGTAAGAGATTACAGTCCAGTAGAGCCCCCTAGCAGTAAGAGGGTAATTCCAGTAGAGCCCCCTAGCAGTAAGATATTACAGTCCAGTAGAGCCCCCTAGCAGTAAGAGGTTACAGACCAGTAGAGCCCCTAGCAGTAAGAGGTTACAGTCCAGTAGAGCCCCCTAGCAGTAAGAGGTTACAGTCCAGTAGAGCCCCCTAGCAGTAAGAGATTACAGTCCAGTAGAGCCCCCTAGCAGTAAGAGATTACAGTCCAGTAGAGCCCCCTAGCAGTAAGAGGTTACAGTCCAGTAGAGCCCCTAGCAGTAAGAGGTTACAGTCCAGTAGAGCCCCCTAGCAGTAAGAGGTTACAGTCCAGTAGAGCCCCCTAGCAGTAAGAGGTTACAGTCAAGTAGAGCCCCCTAGCAGTAAGAGATTACAGTCCAGTAGAGCCCCCTAGCAGTAAGAGGTTACAGTCAAGTAGAGCCCCTAGCAGTAAGAGGTTACAGTCCAGTAGAGCCCCCTAGCAGTAAGAGGTTACAGTCCAGTAGAGCCCCCTAGCAGTAAGAGGTTACAGTCCAGTAGAGCCCCCTAGCAGTAAGAGATTACAGTCCAGTAGAGCCCCCTAGCAGTAAGATATTACAGTCCAGTAGAGCCCCCTAGCAGTAAGAGATTACAGTCCAGTAGAGCCCCCTAGCAGTAAGATATTACAGTCCAGTAGAGCCCCCTAGCAGTAAGATATTACAGTCCAGTAGAGCCCCCTAGCAGTAAGAGATTACAGTCCAGTAGAGCCCCCTAGCAGTAAGAGATTACAGTCCAGTAGAGCCCCCTAGCAGTAAGATATTACAGTCCAGTAGAGCCCCCTAGCAGTAAGAGATTACAGTCCAGTAGAGCCCCCTAGCAGTAAGAGATTACAGTCCAGTAGAGCCCCCTAGCAGTAAGATATTACAGTCCAGTAGAGCCCCCTAGCAGTAAGAGATTACAGTCCAGTAGAGCCCCCTAGCAGTAAGAGATTACAGTCCAGTAGAGCCCCCTAGCAGTAAGAGATTACAGTCCAGTAGAGCCCCCTAGCAGTAAGAGGTTACAGTCCAGTAGAGCCCCCTAGCAGTAAGAGATTACAGTCCAGTAGAGCCCCCTAGCAGTAAGATATTACAGTCCAGTAGAGCCCCCTAGCAGTAAGAGATTACAGTCCAGTAGAGCCCCCTAGCAGTAAGAGATTACAGTCCAGTAGAGCCCCCTAGCAGTAAGATATTACAGTCCAGTAGAGCCCCCTAGCAGTAAGAGGTTACAGTCCAGTAGAGCCCCCTAGCAGTAAGATATTACAGTCCAGTAGAGCCCCCTAGCAGTAAGATATTACAGTCCAGTAGAGCCCCCTAGCAGTAAGAGATTACAGTCCAGTAGAGCCCCCTAGCAGTAAGATATTACAGTCCAGTAGAGCCCCCTAGCAGTAAGAGATTACAGTCCAGTAGAGCCCCCTAGCAGTAAGAGATTACAGTCCAGTAGAGCCCCCTAGCAGTAAGATATTACAGTCCAGTAGAGCCCCCTAGCAGTAAGATATTACAGTCCAGTAGAGCCCCCTAGCAGTAAGAGATTACAGTCCAGTAGAGCCCCCTAGCAGTAAGAGGTTACAGTCCAGTAGAGCCCCCTAGCAGTAAGATATTACAGTCCAGTAGAGCCCCTAGCAGTAAGATATTACAGTCCAGTAGAGCCCCCTAGCAGTAAGATATTACAGTCCAGTAGAATTTTCCATGGAGTTGAAACGTGTGTGTGTGCCGTGTGTGTGCGTGTCTGTGTGTGTGTGTTTGGCTGTGTGCTACTGTATCTGTGTGTGTGAATGCACATTGTGTATTCGCTTGAGTGTCTCTCCCTGTGTGTGTGTGCGTGTGTGTACGTGCGTGTGTGTGTGTGCTTTTGTGTATGTGTGTTTATGTGTGTGTGTGTGTGCTTGTGTGTGTGCTTGCATGTGCGTGTGCACGTGTGCTTGTGTGTGTGCACGTGTGCGTGTGTGTGCCATCCATCAAGGGAAAACAGAACGGACAATGAATGACATTGACAAGCGGCATTCTGTAGTACATCACTCTCTCTCTTTCTCTCTCTCTATTTCCCTCTCTCTCTCTCCTCTATCTCGCTCTGTCTCTCTCTTGCGCTCTCTCTATTTCCCTCCCTCCCTCCCTCTCCCTGCCTGGGACACAGAGGCTGATAACAGATATGTCTCTAATTGCTGAGAGGGATGCTCCGGCAGTGTCTCTGTCTCCTCTCCTCCGCTCCCTCTCCTTCTAGCCCTACCACTAGCTAACGACCCCAGAGCCCCAATCACAGCACCTAATTATTGGCCTTATCACCCACAATCAGCATTCAGCAGGGAGAGGAAGAGAGGGGAGATGGAGGGACAGGGAGAGGAAGAGAGGGGAGATGGAGGGACAGGGAGAGGAAGAGAGGGGAGATGAAGCGATGAAGTGGGAGGAAGAAGGGAGAGGAAGAGGAGGAGATGGAGGGACAGGGAGAGAAAGAGAAGGGCTGTAATAGGAAAGAGGAACATTTGAGGGAGGGATTGGGGGAGAGATGGGAGGGACAGGAGAGGAAGACTGAGAGATTGATGAAACTGGAGAGTGGTGTGGAAAGCGTGTGGAAGGGTGGGTTGTGAGGAAGGAGAGTGAGGAATAGTGCCTAGGAGAAAGAGAGGTGGTTTACGGGAAGAGAGTGTGCTGGAGAGTGAGAGAGAGAGAGGGGGATGTGGGGGTGAGAGTGGGCTAGAGGGAGAGAGAGAGGAGGTTGAGGGAGAGAGTGGGCTGGAGGGAGAGAGTGGGCTTGAGGGAGAGAGGGGGCTGGAGAGAGAGAGAGGGATGTGGGGGAGAGAGTGGGCTGGAGGGAGAGAGTGGGCTGGAGAGAGAGAGGGGGCTGGAGAGAGAGAGATAGTGGGCTGGAGGAATAATACATGAGAGAAGTAATAGAAATGTGAAGGATCAGATAGACAGAAGGTGGGAGGAAGGACGGGGAAGCAGAAGGTGGGAGGAAGGACAGTGAAGCAGAAGGTGGGAGGAAGGACAGTGAAGCAGAAGGTGGGAGGAAGGATGGGGAAGCAGAAGGTGGGAGGAAGGACAGTGAATCAGAAGGTGGGAGGAAGGATGGGGAAGCAGAAGGTGGGAGGAAGGACAGTGAAGCAGGAGGTGGGAGGAAGGACAGGGAAGCAGAAGGTGGGAGGAAGGATGGGGAAGCAGAAGGTGGGAGGAAGGACAGTGAAGCAGAAGGTGGGAGGAAGGATGGGGAAGCAGAAGGTGGGAGGAAGGACAGTGAAGCAGAAGGTGGGAGGAAGGACGGGGAAGCAGAAGGTGGGAGGAAGGTTGGGGAAGCAGAAGGTGGGAGGAAGGACAGTGAAGCAGGAGGTGGGAGGAAGGACAGGGAAGCAGAAGGTGGGAGGAAGGATGGGGAAGCAGAAGGTGGGAGGAAGGAAGGTGAAGCAGAAGGTGGGAGGAAGGACGGTGAAGCAGAAGGTGGAAGGAAGGACGGTGAAGCAGAAGGTGGGAGGAAGGAAGGTGAAGCAGAAGGTGGGAGGAAGGACAGTGAAGCAGAAGGTGGGAGGAAGGAAGGTGAGGCAGAAGGTGGAAGGAAGGAAGGTGAAGCAGAAGGTGGGAGGAAGGAAGGTGAAGCAGAAGGTGGGAGGAAGGAAGGTGAAGCAGAAGGTGGGAGGAAGGACAGTGAAGCAGAAGGTGGGAGGAAGGACGGTGAAGCAGAAGGTGGGAGGAAGGAAGGTGAAGCAGAAGGTGGGAGGAAGGACAGTGAAGCGGACAGTGAAGCAGAAGGTGGGAGGAAGGACGGTGAAGCAGAAGGTGGGAGGAAGGAAGGTGAAGCAGAAGGTGGGAGGAAGGACAGTGAAGCAGAAGGTGGGAGGAAGGACGGTGAAGCAGAAGGTGGGAGGAAGGAAGGTGAAGCAGAAGGTGGGAGGAAGGACAGTGAAGCGGACAGTGAAGCAGAAGGTGGGAGGAAGGACGGTGAAGCAGAAGGTGGGAGGAAGGACAGTGAAGCAGAAGGTGGGAGGAAGGACGGTGAAGCAGAAGGTGGGAGGAAGGAAGGTGAAGCAGAAGGTGGGAGGAAGGACAGTGAAGCGGACAGTGAAGCAGAAGGTGGGAGGAAGGACGGTGAAGCAGAAGGTGGGAGGAAGGACAGTGAAGCGGACAGTGAAGCAGAAGGTGGGAGGATGGACGGTGAAGCAGAAGGTGGGAGGAAGGACGGTGAAGCAGAAGGTGGGAGGAAGGACGGTGAAGCAGAAGGTGGGAGGAAGGACAGTGAAGCAGAAGGTGGGAGGAAGGAAGGTGAAGCAGAAGGTGGGAGGAAGGACAGTGAAGCGGACAGTGAAGCAGAAGGTGGGAGGAAGGATGGTGAAGCAGAAGGTGGGAGGAAGGACAGTGAAGCAGAAGGTGGGAGGAAGGACGGTGAAGCAGAAGGTGGGAGGAAGGAAGGTGAAGCAGAAGGTGGGAGGAAGGACAGTGAAGCGGACAGTGAAGCAGAAGGTGGGAGGAAGGACGGTGAAGCAGAAGGTGGGAGGAAGGACAGTGAAGCAGAAGGCAGGAGGAAGGAAGGTGAAGCAGTAGGTGGAGGAAAGAAAGTGAAGAATGTGATAGAGGTGAAGGTGAGTGGGATGAGGGCGGAGAGAGAGAGAGCGAGGGAGAAAGATAAAGCGAGGTAGAGAGGAGAGATGGAAAGATAGAGACAGAGAGAGACATACAGAGAGAGAGAGAGAAACATTGTCACAGAGAGACAGACAGCCAGCAAGGTAGAGAGAGAGAGAGAGAGAGAGAGAGAGATGGAGAGATACTGAGATGGCTAGAGAGAGAGACAGTGGCATAGAGAGAGAGAGAGAGAGAGAGAGAGAGAGAGAGAGAGAGAGAGAGAGAGAGAGAGAGAGAGAGAGAGAGAGACAGCCAATGAGGTAACGAGAGAGAAATATAGAGATAGAAAGATGGGGCAAGGGAACTTCAGTCTCCTGTGTACTGCCCACATTTTCTGTGCACCTCTTCAGAATCAACTGAAGATATTACCATGCAGCCAGCATTCCATCATTAGGATTTAATAATTTCATCTTCCTCCTCCAGTGCCTTTATCCCTTGGCCTCTCAGTTCTTCTCTGCAGCACAGCCCCGGTGAATAATTAATAATTAACCACAGCCGTGAGCGGTGAGATGATGAGCAACACACACACACACCCACACACTATCAGTCACACACACACGGACAATGTGTAACATACGTTCACACACACGGACACAGAAGCAGGCATTTAAACACGCACTAGCATTCACACACATATTCAGGAATACACATATAATATCTTTATTAATCAACACACACACAGACACAGACACACACAGTCTCTATCTAATTCCCTCCTGGCCTTTTAGTTAAGATCACAGAGGGAGTAAAGGCAGGGAGGGGAGAGGAGGAGAGAGGAGAGAGAAGAAAGATAATAGAAGAGAGGAGGAGAGCGAGGAGGAGAGAGAGATGAGGGAGAGAGGATGAGTGAGGAGGAGTGAGGAAGAGAGAGAGGAGGGGAGAAAGGAGGTAAGAAGAGGAGGTGAGAGAGGAGAGGAGGAGATAGAGGAGGGGAGAGGAGGTGAGAGGAGGGGAGAGGAGGGGAGAGGAGGTGAGAGGAGGGGAGAGGAGGTGAGAGGAGGGGAGAGGAGGAGATAGAGGAGGTGAGAGAAGGGTAGGGAAGGGAGAGGAAGGGAGGGGAGAGGAGGAGTGAGGAGGTGAGGAAGTGAGAGAGGAGGGGAGAGAGGAGGTGAGAAGAGGAGGAGAAAGAGGAGGAGAGAGAGAAGGGGAGAGGATGAGATAGAAAGGAGGGGAGAGGAGGTTAGAGACGAGGATAGATGAGTAGAGATAGGAGGAGAGAGAAGAGGAGAGAGGAGGGGAGAAAGGAGGTGAGGAGAGGAGGAGATAGAGGAGGTTAGATAGGAGGGGAGAGGAGGATAGAGGAGTAGAGAGGAGGGCAGGGAGGGGAGAGGAAGGGAGAGGAGGGGAGAAAGGTGGGACCAGAGGGGAGAGGAGGGGAGAGAGGAGGGAAGGGGTGGGAAGGGAGAGAGGAGGGGAGGCCAGGGAGGGGAGAGGAAGGGAGAGGAGGTGAGGAAGGGGAGAGGAGGAGGGAGAAAACTATTTCCAGATTTAACACTACCTCTCCCGTGGTGGTCCAGCTCTGGCAATCCACTCTCAGAGCCTTTTGGGAATATTCTTAAATGGCTGTTACACGCTACATCCTACCGATGGCGGTTACACGCTACATCCTACCGATGGCGGTTACACGCTACATCCTACCGATGGCGGTTACACGCTACATCCTACCGATGGCGGTTACACGCTACATCCTACGTCCAACGTCCCATTCAAATCAAACATCTACTGTTAAATTACTAGGTCTATCCGCTGCTGTACAAAACCCCTCTTTTCCACGTTCCTTCCGGATACGAACTAGTGACCTATCAAAACGTTGTTCAAATAGAAATTTAGATATGCCTCTCGAATTCTGCATTTTAGTATCTCACTGGCCAAGTACAGTAGTTCCACGTTAGGATAGGATGAACTTTCATGTTTCCGAGGAGAAAATTGCCTAGACACAACCTGCTTCATAATAATAATTTATAATAATGGATTAATAATACTCATGCCAGGCCTGCTGTGGACACGTGTTCGAGGCATTTAAACGGTTGGGAGAGTACAAATTAGAACCAGTGTGTAGTAGAAGTTATAATAAATGATGCACAATTGCCCAATGGTTCCCTAACTGTGACCACTGGAGTCCTGACACTGCTGACGCTGCTGCTTTTCCTGTATGTTTGTAGTGATAATTAATTTTCCTGTATGTTTGTAGTGATAATTAGTTTTCCTGTATGTTTGTAGTGATAATTAGTTTTCCTGTATGTTTATAGTGATAATTAGTTTCCCTGTATGTTTATAGTGATAATTAGTTTTCCTGTATGTTTGTAGTGATAATTAGTTTTCCTGTATGTTTATAGTGATAATTAGTTTTCCTGTATGTTTATAGTGATAATTAATTTTCCTGTATGTTTATAGTGATAATTAATTTTCCTGTATGTTTATAGTGATAATTAATTTTCCTGTATGTTCATAGTTCATAGTCCTGGAGAAAGCTGGAGAAAGTGAGTTTGATGAATTTGGAAAGAGGGCACTAGGCTGGGGTATAGTTGTGTATGTGAGTGGGGGGGGGTCACACAGAGCACATAGTCTGACACGTCAGCCTGCATACAGCAGCTTTGTCACCCGGAGAGAGACAGCTATCTTTACAGAAATAGAAACCCTGTATCATTAAATTAATGAACAACGAGACCTTTTCATAACGTGTTGCAAAATGAATGGGAGCACTGTGACCTTTGTATTAAATCCATGATGAGAATACGCAGGATCGTCATTAATAGTGTGGGATGGTGTAGAGGACATTGGAACATTGATCAGGTAAGCTGCAGACACAATCTGTGTCCCAAATGGCAGCCTTTTCCCTATATAGTGCACTACTTTTGACTGCTCCATTCGGCTCTCTCCACCTATCATACACACAGTCAGACATTGGTGCCTTGGGCTTGGTCAAAAGTAGTGCACTAGATAGGGAATAGGGTTCCATTTGGAACACTTTGTGCTGTGACGTGAGAGGTGGACATCATGCTAACCTAATGAAGCAGGGAACCAGCTGAACAGAGTCACCTTATGATTCACCTCATCCCCAGGCTAATTGCCACCGCATTTATCCGGCTCATCATGATACATCTCTTCAAAGGTCCATTAAGTAATTTTGAGAACCAGCAGACGGATTTCAGATAGAAATGCTAGTTAACGATCTGTCATTCTCATTGAAAACAGGTTTGATAAGCAGTAGACCAGTCGATGTGCTATGTGCTTTACTATTTCCATGCGTCTCATCCGTAGGTTTAGTTTTGGCTTGTTTTTAGTTTCTGTTTTCTACATCCAGATTCAAACAGCTGAAAATACAATATTTTTGATTATTGAAAATATATTTCACAGGGGTTTAGATGGTATAATGATTTTCTACATTAGTTGCTATGTCACATAAATTGAAATCAGGCAAACATTTTAGAAAACAGGGAAATGGTGGAGCTATTTCTACATTCTTCTGACAGAATACCACCACCAGACAGACCTTCGTTACTGTTAGTTTTCTTTCAGATAATTTAGCTGGGATTGATTGAGCAGTCTGGTGCACTGGAACCAAAGGAACCATTCCAAAAGTAATCTGGCACTCCAGACAAACAGAATCAAATGCTGAACATATTTAGAAGGTATCAACCCATGTCTGACACCAGACTAACACTCTAAATATGTTTATTAGGATGAAAGCTTATCTGTCTGTTAATGGTTAGTTTTGGACTTCTCTTGGTATTCCTATAGTTCGCTCTGCTCACTTGCATCGTTAGATATGAAATATATATGATGAGATGCTTTTGGGGATGGTTTGTAGGTCTACCTGGCAATATATATAATAATATATAATATATCAATATTGCAGCAACATATTTCCACTCCTGTTTTGATCAATAGATTATATATCCTGGCTCCACAGCTCCCATACCTTACATATACCTTATACTTTGATGTATTGATAAGAAAATATGTCTACAGTCTTCAAATCCAACAACATCAGTCAGCCAGTTACAGTGATTCTGTAACCAACAGATAGAATATCTGCTAGGTCTGAATATAAACTTTACCAGGTTGGTTATACTTTATTATTATTTAATTTTTTTCACCTTTATTTAACTAGGTAGGGTAGTTGAGAACAAGTTCTCATTTACAACTACAACCTGGCCAAGATAAAGCAAAGCAGTGTGACACAAACAACAACACAGAGTTACACATGGAATACACAAACATACAGTCAATAACACAGTAGAAAAAAGTCTATATACAGTGTGTGCAAATGAGGTAAGATAAGGGAGGTAAGGCAATAAATATGCCATAGTGGCGAAATAATTACAATTTAGCAATTAAACACTGGAGAGATAGATGTGCAGAAGATGAATGTGCAAGTAGAGATACTGGGGTGCAAAGGAGCAAAGAAATAAAAAATAACAGTATAGGGATGAGGTAGTTGGATGGGCTATTTACAGATGTGCTATGTACCTTGGCAGTGATCTGTGAGCTGCTCTGACAGCTGGTGCTTAAAGTTAGTGAGGGAGATATGAGTCTCCAGCTTCAGTGATTTTTGCAATTCGTTCCAGTCATTGGCAGCAGAGAACTGTAAGGAAAGGCGGCCAAAGGAGGAATTGGCTTTGGAGGTGAACAGTGAAATATACCTGCTGGAGTGCGTGCTACGGGTGGGTGCTGCTATGGTGACCAGTGAGCTGAGATAAGGCGGGGCTTTACCTAGTAAAATACTTATAGATGACCTGGAGCCAGTGGTTTTGGCGACGAATATGAAGCGAGGGCCAGCCAACGAGAGCATATAGGTCGCAGTGGTGGGTAGTATATGGCGCTTTGGTGACAAAACGGATGGCACTGTGATAGACTGCATCCAATTTTCTGAGTAGAGTGTTGGAGGCTATTTTGTAAATGACATCGCCGAAGTCAAGGATCGGCAGGATAGTCAATTTTACGAGGTTATGTTTGGCAGCATGAGTGAAGGAGGCTTTGTTGCAAAATAGGAAGCCAATTCTAGATTTAATTTTAAATTGGAGATGCTTAATGTGAGTCTGGAAGGAGCGTTGACAGTCTAACCAGACACCTAGGTATTTGTAGTTGTCCACATATTCTAAGTCAGTACCGTCCAGAGTAGTGATGCTGGACGGGCGGACAGGTGCGGGCAGCGATCGGTTGAAGAGCATGCATTTAGTTTTACTTGCATTAAGAGCAGTTGGCCACGGAAGGAGAGTTGTATGGCATTGAAGCTCGTCTGGAGGTTAGTTAACACAGTGTGCAAAGAAGGGCCAGAAGTATACAGAATGGTGTCGTCTGCGTAGAGGTGTATCAGAGAATCACCCGCAGCAAGAGCGACATCATTGATGTATACAGGGAAGAGAGTCAGGCCCGAGAATTGAACGCTGTGGCACCCCCATAGAGACTGCCAGAGGTCCGGACAACAGGCCCTCCGATTTGACACACTGAACTCTATCTGAGAAGTAGTTGGTGAACCAGGCGAGGCAGTCATTTGAGAAACTAAGGCTGTTGAGTCTGCCGATAAGAATGTGGTGATTTGAAAGAGTCGAAAGCCTTGGCCAGGTCAATGAATACGGCTGTGCAGTATTGTCTCCTATTGATAGCTGTTATGATATCGTTTAGGACCTTGAGCGTGGCTGAGGTGCACCCATGACCAGCTCGGAAACCAGATTGCATAGCGGTGAAGGTACGGTGGGATTTGAAATGGTTGGTGATCTGTGTGTTAACTTGGCTTTTGAAGACCTTAGAAAGGCAGGGTAGGATAGATATAGGTCTGTAGCAGTTTGGGTCTAGCGTGTCTCCCCCTTTGAAGAGGGGGATGACCGCGGCAGCTTTCCAATCTTTGGGGATCTCAGACGATACGAAAGAGGTTGAACAGGCTAGTAATAGGGGTTGCAACAATTTCGGCTGATCATTTTAGAAAGAGAGGGTCCAGATTGTCTAGCCTTGCTGATTTGTAGGGGTCCAGATTTTGCAGCTCTTTCAGAACATCAGCTATCTGGATTTGGGTGAAGGAGAAATGGGAAAGGCTTGGGAAAGTTGCTGTGGGGGGTACAGGGCTGTTGACCAGAGTAGGGGTGTCCAGGTGGAAGCATGGCCAGCCGTATAAAAAATCTTATTGAAATTCTCAATTATTGTGGATTTACCGGTGGTGACAGTGTTTCCTCGCCTCAGTGCAGTGGGCAGCTGGGAGGAGGTGCTCTTATTCTCCATGGACTGTACAGTGTCCCAGAACATTTTGGAGTTTGTGCTGCAGGATGTAAATTTCTGTTTGAAAAAGCTAGCCTTTACTTTCCTAACTGCCTGTGTATATTGGTTCCTAACTTCCCTGAAAAGTTGCATATCTCGGGGGCTAATCGATGCTAATGCAGTATGCCACTGGATGTTTTTGTGCTGGTCAAGGCCAGTCTGGTCTGGAGTGAACCACGGGCTATATCTGTTCCTGGTTCTACATTTTTTGAATGGGGCATGCTTATTTAAGATTGTGAGGAAAGCACTTTTAAAGAACAACCAGGCATCTTCTACTGACAGAATGAGGTCAATATCCTTCCAGGATACCCGGGGCCAGGTCGATTAGAAAGGCCTGCTCGCTGAAGTGTTTAAGAGAGTGTTTGACAGTGATGAGGGGTGGTTGTTTGACCACAGACCCATTACGGATGCAAGCAATGAGGCAGTGATCGCTGAGGTCTTGGTTGAAGACAGCAGAGGTGTATTTGGAGGGCAGGTTGGTTTGGATGATATCTATGAGGGTGCCTGTGTTTATGGATTTGGGGTGGTACCTGGTAGGTTCATTGATAATTTGTGTAAGTTTGAGGGCATCAAGCTTAGATTGTAGGATGACCGAGGTGTTAAGCATGTCCCAGTTTAGGTCACCTAACAGCATGAGCTCTGAAGATAGATGGGGGGCAATCAATTCACATATGGTGTCCAGGGCACAGCTGGGGGCAGAAGGTGGTCTATAGCAAGCGGCAATGGTGAGAGACTTGTTTCTGGAAAGCTGGATTTTTAAAAGTAGAAGCTCAAATTGTTTGGGCACAGACCTTGATAGTAAGACAGAACTCTGCGGGCTGTCTCTGCAGTAGATTGCAACTGCCCCCTTTGGCAGTTGTATCTTGTCGGAAAATGTTATAGTTAGGGACGGAAATGTCAGGGTTTTTGGTGGCCTTCCTAAGCCAGGATTCAGACACGGCTAGGACATCCGGGTTGGCAGAGTGTGCTAAAGCAGTGAATAAAACAAATTTAGGGAGGAGGCTTCTAATGTTAACATGCATGAATCCAAGGCTTTTTCGGTTACAGAAGTCAACAAATGAGAGCGCCTGGGGAATGGGAGTGGAGCTAGGCACTGCAGGGCCTGACCTCTACATCACCAGAAGAGCAGAGGAGGAGTAGGATAAGGGTACAGCTAAGGGCTATAAGAACTGGTTGTCTAGTACGTTCAGAACAGAGAGTAAATGGAGCAGGTTTCTGGGTGCAGTAGAATAGATTCAATGCATAATTTACAGACACATCCTAGGTAAACCTAGGTATTGAGTGATGATAAGAGAGGTATGGTCTCTAGAGGCATTAATTAAACCAGGTGAGGTCACAGAATGTGTGGGAGGTGGGACAAGAGGGTTAGCTGAGGCATATTGAGCAGGGCTGGAGGCTCTACAGTGAAATAAGACAATAATCACTAACCAAAACAGCAATGGACAAAGCATATTGACATTAGGGAGAGGCATGCGTAAGCCGAGTGATCATAGGGTCCAATGAGTAGCTGGACGGGCTGGAGACACGACGATTCAGACAGCTTGCGGGCCAGGGCTAGCAGGCTAGCAGAAGGGCCTTAGAGGGATGTCGCGATGGAAGAAATCTGTTGTAGCCCCCTCGTGCGGTTACGTCGGCAGACCAGTCGTGATGGATCAGCAGGGGTCCGTGTAGTAAAAGGGTCCAGGCCAATTGGCAAAATAGGTATGGTAGCCAAAGAAATTGACTGATGGACCACTTCAGCTAACAGTCCGGTATGCTCTAGATAGCTAGCGGGCCACGGCTAGCAGGCTAGCAGATGGGTATTCAGGGGACGTCACAATGGAGGAGCCTGTTGCAAAACCCCCTCGGGTGGATTACGTCGGTAGTCCAGTCGTGATGGATCGGCGGGGCTGCGTTTCGGAAATAAAAGGGGTCCAGGCCAATTGTCATTATAGGTATTGTAGCCCAAGGTGTGGCTGATGGACGGGCTATATAAAGATATAGACACGGGACACAACAAGACGAAGACAAATGACGCCTGACTGCTACACCATCTTGGAGAGACACTGTATACTGCAGGATGAAACCACTAGAATCATACTTCTCAATTCTCATGGTGAACTTATCACTTCTTTTTTATTTATTTATATTTAAAAAATGTATTTAACCAGGCAAGTCAGTTAAGAACAAATTCTTATTTAAAATACAGCCTACACCAGCCAATCATGGATGATGCTGGGCCAATTGTTCACTGCCCTATGGGACTCCCAATCACGACCAGTTGTGATACAGCCTGGATTCGAACCAGGGTGTCTGGAGTGACGCACTGAGGTAAACCGCCTTAGACCGCTGCGCCAATTGGGAGCCCTAATTTTCATGGTGAACTCATCAATTCTCGTGGTGAACTCATCAATTCTCATGGTGAACTCAATTCTCATGGTGAACTCATCAATTCTCATCGTGAACTCATCAATTCTCATGGTGAACTCACAAGTAAAACATTTTAGAGCAGAAAAAAAGAGAGAGTTACCAATTTTTCATATACAGCCATCTCTCTTTTACTCAACATGCACTGTGGTTGGAGGGCTGGAAATGGATGGGTTTGCCTGATGATGGAGGCCTCCAACCAGGGCTGCTGCAGCCATCTCTCTTCCTCTGTCTGCCTGATGATGGAGGCCTCCAACCAGGGCTGCTGCAGCCATCTCTCTTCCTCTGTCTGCCTGATGATGGAGGCTTTCAACCAGGGCTGCTGCAGCCATCTCTCTTCCTCTGTCTGCCTGATGATGGAGGCCTCCAACCAGGGCTGCTGAAGCCATCTCTCTTCCTCTGTCTGTCTGATGATGGAGGCCTCCAACCAGGGCTGCTGCAGCCATCTCTCTTCCTCTGTCTGCCTGATGATGGAGGCCTCCAACCAGGGCTGCTGCAGCCATCTCTCTTCCTCTGTCTGCCTGATGATGGAGGCTTTCAACCAGGGCTGCTGCAGCCATCTCTCTTCCTCTGTATGCCTGATGATGGAGGCCTCCAACCAGGGCTGCTGCAGCCATCTCTCTTCCTCTGTCTGCCTGATGATGGAGGCTTTCAACCAGGGCTGCTGCAGCCATCTCTCTCCCTCTGTCTGCCTGATGATGGAGGCCTCCAACCAGGGCTGCTGCAGCCATCTCTCTCCCTCTGTCTGCCTGATGATGGAGGCTTTCAACCAGGGCTGCTGCAGCCATCTCTCTTCCTCTGTCTGCCTGATGATGGAGGCCTCCAACCAGGGCTGCTGCAGCCATCTCTCTTCCTCTGTCTGCCTGATGATGGAGGCCTCCAACCAGGGCTGCTGCAGCCATCTCTCTTCCTCTGTCTGCCTGATGATGGAGGCCTCCAACCAGGGCTGCTGCAGCCATCTCTCTTCCTCTGTCTGCCTGATGATGGAGGCCTCCAACCAGGGCTGCTGCAGCCATCTCTCTTCCTCTGTCTGCCTGATGATGGAGGCCTCCAACCAGGGCTGCTGCAGCCATCTCTCTTCCTCTGTCTGCCTGATGATGGAGGCCTCCAACCAGGGCTGCTGCAGCCATCTCTCTTCCTCTGTCTGCCTGATGATGGAGGCCTCCAACCAGGGCTGCTGCAGCCATCTCTCTTCCTCTGTCTGCCTGATGATGGAGGCCTCCAACCAGGGCTGCTGCAGCCATCTCTCTCCCTCTGTCTGCCTGATGATGGAGGCTTTCAACCAGGGCTGCTGCAGCCATCTCTCTTCCTCTGTCTGCCTGATGATGGAGGCCTCCAACCAGGGCTGCTGAAGCCATCTCTCTTCCTCTGTCTGCCTGATGATGGAGGCCTCCAACCAGGGCTGCTGAAGCCATCTCTCTTCCTCTGTCTGCCTGATGATGGAGGCTTTCAACCAGGGCTGCTGCAGCCATCTCTCTTCCTCTGTCTGCCTGATGATGGAGGCCTCCAACCAGGGCTGCTGCAGCCATCTCTCTCCCTCTGTCTGCCTGATGATGGAGGCCTCCAACCAGGGCTGCTGCAGCCATCTCTCTTCCTCTGTCTGCCTGATGATGGAGGCCTCCAACCAGGGCTGCTGCAGCCATCTCTCTCCCTCTGTCTGCCTGATGATGGAGGCTTTCAACCAGGGCTGCTGCAGCCATCTCTCTCCCTCTGTCTGGCTCTCACATGAAACTGTGGGCACTAACACTGGGAAGCTCCTGCAGTTGGCCAGAGAGCTGTGGATGTGGATGTGTCCAAGATCCAACTATCCATACAAAACAACTAACAGAACCTGTTTTATAAACAGCTTCATGGGTTTTATTCCTCATTGGAACATGCTGTTGTTAGATAAGTTGATGTTTTGATGTCTTTCAAGGCCAGAGTGAGTCGGGTTGTTTGTAGCTATGGAATTAGTGAATAAGCATACACCTGTGGAAATGGGAAATGTGTAATTGTAATGATGATAGCAGTCAATGGCCAAATGAAGGCTTAGTGGTTGGCGAGGCGTGGAGTGTTTCATCTCTGTTTATGTACCTGTTTTCTATCTTCTCCTTCAGCTGCTCTCAGAAAGCCTGTTAGTAACTGGCTGTGTTGGAGAAAGACAAAGACAATGGAACAACTAGAGAGAACATGCTAATCACTGAACTGGGAAAGACACACACAGATACCGACACGTACACACACACACAAACACACTCACAAACACACAACCTCCCTATCTCCCTGAGCGTGCATACTCATAACCAGGCGTGAACACGTGAGCATACTACAGTGGCGGCAGCCTGTATTTGTGTGTATGTGTGTGTTTGTGTGTGTGTGTGTGTGTGTATATTTGTGTATGTGTGTGTGTGTGTGTGTGTGTGTGTTTGTGTTTGTGCATGTGCGTGTGTGTTTGTGTGTTTATGTGTGTGTGTGTGTGTGTGTGTGTGTGTGTGTGTTTGTGTGTATGTGTGTTTGTGTGTTTGTGTGTATTTGTGTGTGTGTGTTTGTGTGTATGTGTGTGTATTTGTTTGTGTGTGTGTTTGTGTGTATGTTTGTTTGTGTGTATGTGTGTGTGTATGTGTGTGTTTGTGTGTATGTGTGTGTGTGTGTGTGTGTGTGTATGTGTGTGTGTGTTTGTGTGTGTGTGTGTGTGTGTCCTTGCATTCTCTCAGTAGTGCATTGAGACTAACATGCTGACCACACCAGTCGTGTTGTTGCTAGCTAATTTGTGTCGCGTGCGCGAGCGTTGCAAAATAAATTTACACATACATGTTATTCAATCATTTCAACCACACTGCTCGCCAACGTTGCCAGGCGCTAAAATAGAATAGCAAGTCCTGCCTCTCCCATCTCCTAGAAGTCTCCCATCTCCTCACTGGCTTTTAGAAGCCTATACCACGTCCCTGCTCCTCATTGGTTATACCCACATGGGTGATTGAAAGATGAACTGAGGTCGGTTGTGGTAATACACCTTATTATGAAAGTTAGATGCCAATCAGCATATAAAGACCAAAGAAGAAAAAGCCTGGATGAAGGAGAGATGACTGGAAGCGATTCGGTTGACAGTTTTATCTATGGATTAATTGTCGGAGTAGAGGACCTTGTGCATTTCAGGTAAAATAACAACTCAGTGTATATATCACAGGACAAATTAGCTAGCAACAGCAAGCTAGCTATCTAAATAGGACAAATTAACTAGCAACTGCAAGCTAGCTAAATTGCCATAAGTGTTTAATGCTTTTCGACCTGTCCCCAAAATAATATAATTGGTTCGGAGTATGTTTTGATATTTCAACATGCGTGTCGTGATCGCGTTTGGTGTGGTGGGTCAAAATCAATTTGCGCACAATGGCGCACGCGGACAAATGTGCATCTGGTTTGGGCATGGTGTAAGTGCAGCTGTGGGAGAGAGGCAATGACACAGCTATAGCCCCGAGCCCAGAGACAGTGACACAGCTACAGCCCCGAGCCCAGAGACAGTGACACAGCCACAGCCCCGAGCCCAGAGACAGTGACACAGCCACAGCCCCGAGCCCAGAGACAGTGACACAGCCACAGCCCCGAGCCCAGAGACAGTAACACAGCCACAGCCCCGAGCCCAGAGACAGTGACACCGCCACAGCCCCGAGCCCAGAGACAGTGACACAGCCACAGCCCCGAGCCCAGAGACAGTGACACAGCCAAAGCCCCGAGCCCACAGACAGAGACAGTGACACAGCTACAGCCCCGAGCCCAGAGACAGAGACAGTGACACAGCTACAGCCCCGAGCCCAGAGACAGAGACAGTGACACAGCTACAGCCCCAAGCCCAGAGACAGTAACACAGCTACAGCCCCAAGCCCAGAGACAGTAACACAGCTACAGCCCCAAGCCCAGAGACAGTGACACAGCTACAGCTCCGAGCCCAGAGACAGTGACACAGCTACAGCTCCGAGCCCAGAGACAGTGACACAGCCACAGCCCAGAGCCCAGAGACAGTGACACAGCTACAGCCCCGAGCCCAGAGACAGTGACACAGCCACAGCCCAGAGCCCAGAGACAGTAACACAGCTACAGCCCCGAGCCCAGAGACAGTAACACAGCTACAGCCCCGAGCCCAGAGACAGTGACACAGCTACAGCCCAGAGACAGTGACACAGCTACAGCCCCGAGCCCAGAGACAGTGACACAGCTACAGCCCCGAGCCCAGAGACAGTGACACAGCTACAGCCCAGAGCCCAGAGACAGTGACACAGCTACAGCCCCGAGCCCAGAGACAGTGACACAGCTACAGCCCAGAGCCCAGAGACAGTAACACAGCTACAGCCCCGAGCCCAGAGACAGTGACACAGCTACAGCCCCGAGCCCAGAGACAGTGACACAGCTACAGCCCCGAGCCCAGAGACAGTGACACAGCTACAGCCCCGAGCCCAGAGACAGTGACACAGCTACAGCCCCAAGCCCAGAGACAGTGACACAGCCACAGCCCCGAGCCCAGAGACAGTGACACAGCCACAGCCAGCTGCTGAAGCTAATAAACCACAGTCAAGTACACTGATTTCCCCTAGCCTGTAAACAAGCCAAACCAGTTCAGACCAGCCAGACAAACTGCTTAGCCCTTTTCACCAGTTAGCCTTACACAGTGTTGCTCAACCTGTGGTTTCTGTGGTTTGCGATCCCTAAGGTATTGCTGACCGGTCCCTAACATTGTTGACTGACACAAATTTAGTCATTTCTATAGTGTTCATTTTATAGCAGCCCCCCGTCTATGAGAACCACAGCTTGGTACGAAGAAAGATTGACTCACCCAGGCCTACTACTGCTGCTGTACAGATCCATGGGGCTAGCCGCACCACCACACAGGAAATAATGTCCGACAAGCATCTCACAGAGTCCCCGACAGCAGGGTTAATTCCCTGAGCTGTGAGGGCTTGTGGCAGGTGACAATCTGGGGGGGTGAAGTGTGTTGTGTGGCGTGGCCTCTTGACTTGTCACGGTGTGTGTGTGTGTTTGGGTGTGTGTGTGTGTGTGTGCTTCTGTTTGTATTTGTGTGTGTGTGTATGATTGTGCGCATTTGCTTGTGCCTTTGTGTGTCTCTTTCTGTGTTTGTGTGCTTGTGTGTGTACGTGTGTGTATGTGAGTGTACGTGTGTGTACCTGTGTGTACGTGTGCGTACGTGAGTGTACGTGTGTGTACGTGTGTGTATGTGTGTGTACGTAAGTGTACGTGTGTGTACCTGTGTGTACGTGTGTGTACGTGTGTGCGCCCATGTACATGTGTCTGTGTGCACGTATGCGCATGTGTGTGTTATAATTGAATCAACCAGGTCCTTGTGTTCAGGATAGAGTCCAGAGGACCATAGGACACCAGCCTGGTTGCTGACCCACTGGACCTGACTAAATTACACCCAGAGTAAACAATGTAATTGCATCAGCACAGCTAACACTGTCTGAATCAGGGGACGTTCGAGCCTGGACGTCTGTGAACACTATCTCCGATGCAGTGAAAACAAAAATAAAATAAATTAATAAAGTAAGCTTTATGCAACATCTTTTTGAGTGAGGACCCATCACACATTTATTACGACGTGCTAGCCTGGTCCCACAACGGAAAATGCTGTCTTGCCAGCAAAAAACAGACATTCCCACCAGAGAATCTGGTTTAATAGGCTGTAAAGTAATGAGAGAGCATCATTTCATTTTGTGGAGTGACAATTTTTTATTTTACTTACGTGACATAGTTACAAAGGATGTTCCAATGTCATTCCCACAACATGCTCGGAACATAGCTTGTTAGCTGGACCGGTTTCAGTAAATGATGATCAGTAGACACGTTTATGTAGAGTTAGGATAACGCTTCTCTGTATTTCAAATCAAATCACATCCAATTTTATTTGTCACAAGCGCCGAATAGAACAGGTGTAGTAGACCGTACAGTCAAATGCTTACTTACCAACCCTTAACCAACAATGCAGTTTTAAGAAAAATAAGTGTTAAGAAAGTATTTACTAAAATGAACTGAAGTAAAAAGAAAATGTTATATAATAAAAAAGAAGAACTAATAAAAATAGAATGCAGTCAAACGTTATTCAATGTCCCCTACTACACATCCAGGCTAAGAGCCTACAGTGTTTCTACATGCCAATCTCCTGCTGTCACACAACAGCAAACCACAACACAATCTGTCATGTTCAAAAAACAAGCGTAACAACCACACCAACCTTTAACATATTCACTGTTTCATTTCACAGCGCAGCGAATGGAGCATTTCGCGATCAGCTTCGTTAGGGTCGCCTCTGTCGCTCTGCACAGCTGCACCAGTACACAACCTAGACTCCATCTGTACCTTGTACAGCTGTACAGTACACAACCTAGACTCCATCTGTACCTTGTACAGCTGTACAGTACACAACCTAGACTCCATCTGTACCTTGTACAGCTGTACAGTACACAACCTAGACTCCATCTGTACCCTGTACAGCTGTACAGTACACAACCTAGACTCCATCTGTACCCTGTACAGCTGTACAGTACACAACCTAGACTCCATCTGTACCCTGTACAGCTGTACAGTACACAACCTAGACTCCATCTGTACCCTGTACAGCTGTACAGTACACAACCTAGACTCCATCTGTACCCTGTACAGCTGTACAGTACACAACCTAGACTCCATCTGTACCCTGTACAGCTGCACCAGTACACAACCTAGACTCCATCTGTACCATGTACAGCTGCACCAGAACACAACCTAGACTCCATCTGTACCCTGTACAGCTGTACAGTACACAACCTAGACTCCATCTGTACCCTGTACAGCTGTACAGTACACCACCTAGACTCCATCTGTACCCTGTACAGCTGCACCAGAACACAACCTAGACTCCATCTGTACCCTGTACAGCTGTACAGTACACAACCTAGACTCCATCTGTACCCTGTACAGCTGTACAGTACACAACCTAGACTCCATCTGTACCCTGTACAGCTGTACAGTACACAACCTAGACTCCATCTCTACCCTGTACAGCTGTACAGTACACATAAATACACGTGTGTACACTGAACCCTTGATGTTCACAAAGCCGTTAAGCTGGGCGTGCCTAATGCCTGATTTACACAGGGCAACTCTCTGAAATGACCTCCATTCATCTTCCGTTTTAAACGGTGTACTGCCAGAGGCACCAGACGTCCTAGCCTCCTATTCATCCCCTGAGCCCTGAGCACAGTCCTTGTTCACCCGCTCTAATCTGCCCTGCTCTCACACACACACACACACACATATTCTGAATGAATGCAGGCTCACATGCACATAAACACACACACACACACACACACACACACACACACACACACACACACACACACACACACACACACACACACACACACACACACACACACACACACACACCTATGCATACGGTCACTCCCACTAAGAGGATAGCCATCTATGGCCTGGTGAAAATGAGTTTATATTTAATGGATTGTAAAATAAACAATCTGTCTGGGATTACATGCCATATTAATGTTTATAGCCACTTGCACTACAGCCACCATTGCCTCTGACTCACTGTACCTGCACCGTCCGCAGGCTTGTCCAAATCAGCTTTCCATACTGCCTCTGTCCTCCTCCTTCTGTCCTGTTTCCTTTGTCCTCCCTTCCTCTATCTTCCCTTCCTCTGTCCTCCCTTCCTCTGTCCTCCCTTCCTCTATCCTCGCTTCCTCTGTCCTCCCTTCCTCTGTCCTCCCTTCCTCTATCCTCGCTTCCTCTGTCCTCCTTTCCTCTATATTCCTTCCTCTGTCCTCCGTTATTCTGTCGTCCTTTCCTCTGTCCTCATTCCTCTGTCTTCCCTTTCTCTGTCCTCGTTCTTCTGTCCTCCCTTCTTCTGTCCTCGTTCCTCTGTCCTCCCTTCCTCTGTCCTCCCTTCCTCTATCCTCCCTTCCTCTATCCTCCCTTCCTTTGTCCTTCCTCCTTTATCCTCCTTTATCCTCCCTTCCTCTGTCTTCGTTCCTCTGTCCTCCTTTCCTCTGTCCTCCCTTCCTCTGTCCTCCTTTCCTCTGTCCTCCTTTCCTCTGTCCTCCCTTCCTCTGTCCTCCTTTCCTCTGTCCTCCTTTCCTCTGTCCTCCTTTCCTCTGTCCTCCCTTCCTCTGTCCTCCTTTCCTCTGTCCTCCCTTCCTCTGTCTTCCATTACTCTATCCTCCCAGCACGTAGTCTGCGTATAGGCAGAGGTGGCACTGCATAGATTAGTCATCTACTGTAGCATATATAGAACAGTCATACAGTTGTCATTGATCAGCCACAAAGCAGTGGTTGGTTGAGTGACTCCTCTCCTCTCCTCTCCTCTCCTCTCCTCTCCTCTCCTCTCCTCTCCTCTCCTCTCCTCTCCTCTCCTCTCCACCAGGACAGGGCAGGGCACACCACTTGAACTGATTGATTTCCCATCAGCCCTGTATCTCTGATAACTGCATGCCTGGAGGGCTGCAAGGTCTCTACTATTTCTCCCGACATCGCCTCTCCTCCCCTGCCCGTGCAGCAGCCAACCTCTGTTTCCAGTGTGCGAGTGCGTGTGTGTGTTTGTGCAAAAGTATGTGCGTGTGTGTGTGTGCATGATGTGTGTTTTTGTGTGTGCATGGAAACGTGTGTTTGTGCATGTGCGTGCGGTGTGCGGTGTGTGCGTGTGCGTGTGCGTGTGTGTGTGTGTGTGTGTGTGTGTGTGTGTGTGTGTGTGTGTGTGTGTGTGTGTGTGTTTATGCACTCGTGCGTATGTGTGTGAAGAATGAGGGGATTTGGGAACAAAATGTTTTATTTATTTTTCAATGCCATAATTAACACAATGACACATCAATGTATAATACATGGCTCATTATTGTGATGTTGATTTATAATTAAATACAACTTTTTCTTCGAGTCCCAACGTTGAACTGAAATAGCCTTGAGCTGCCATTTCCTCCACGTTTTGTACATTACAATAGCTAGGCCTATTGATTCCTGCTGCCGTTTGGCTATTGATTGGAGTGAATCCCATTATGACAGTGAGATTTTAGAATGGATGGTTCGAGCCCTGAAAACTGATTGGCTGATAGCCGTGGTATATCAGACCGTATAGCACGGGTATGACAAAACATTTATTTTTACTGCTCTAATTACGTTGGTAACCAGTTTATAATAGCAATAAGGCACCTCGGGGGTTTGTGGTATATGGCCAATATACCACGGCTAAGGGCTGTATCCAGGCACTCCACATTGTGTTGTGCTTAAGAACAGCCCTTAGCTGTGGTATATTGGCCATATACCACACCCCCTCTGGCCTTATTGATCAATTACAGCCCTGGTATTAACAGAACCATTGTTTCTGAAGAGACGACAACCAGCGATGAGATGACTGTTACCTGCTAAAGCAGCTGTGTGTATCAGCTAATGACAGCACAGCATAGCCCTGCCCAGCCCAGCCCAGCATAGCCCAGCCCAGCATAGCACAGCATAGCATAGCACAGCATAGCCCTGCCCAGCCCAGCATAGCCCAGCACAGCACAGCCCAGCACAGCCCAGCTCAGCTCAGCATAGCCCAGCCCTGCACAGCACAGCATTGCTCAGCCCAGCCCAGCATAGCCCAGACCAGCACAGCATAGCCCTGCACAGCATAGCCCAGCCCAGGATAGCTCAGCCCACCACAGCATAGCCCAGGCCAGCACAGCATAGCCCAGCATAGCCCAGCCCAGCATAGCCCAGCCCAGCATAGCCCAGCCCAGCACAGCATAGCCCAGCCCAGCACAGCATAGCCCAGGCCAGCACAGCATAGCCCAGCATAGCCCAGCCCAGCATAGCCCAGCACAGCATAGCCTAACATAGCACAGCCCAGCCCAGCATAGCCCAGCCCAGCATTGCCCAGCCCAGTACAGCCCAGCCTAACATAGCCAAGCACAGCACAGCCAAGCACAGCATAGCCCAGCCCAGCATAGCCCAGCACAGCACAGCCCAGCACAGCATAGACCTCACAGCATAGCCCAGCACAGCACAGCATAGCCCTCACAGCATAGCCCAGCACAGCACAGCATAGCCCTCACAGCATAGCCCTCACAGCACAGCCCAGCACAGCACAGTATTGCCCAGGATTAGAAAGTAGACAACAGCCCAGCACAGCACAGCATTGCCCAGGATTAGAAAGTAGACAACAGCCCAGCACAGCACAGCATTGCCCAGGATTAGAAAGTAGACAACAGCCCAGCACAGCACAGCATTGCCCAGGATTAGAAAGTAGACAACAGCCCAGCACAGTGCTCCAGAATACATCCACCCATGCAGCTCTCTTTCTGTACTGTGGAAAAGGCTGACATTCAAAGTGCACAACGGAGTGAGTTAGCACATGCTGTATTCTGAACACACATCCCTTATTGGTGAGGCTCATTGCAAGCTAACACTCTCTCAGATAGACACATCTAGCGCCACTGAAATTGGCTTGGGCTGATCATTCAAATTCACCACAATTGACTACAGGTGAGGAAAGGGGGAGGTTTGAGGGGTTTGTGTGTGTGTGTGTTAATGTGTGTATAAATTCAGTGTGTGAGTGTGTGTGTGTGTGTGTGTGTGTGTGTGTTTATGTGTGTATAAATTCTGTGTATGTGGGTGTGGGTGTTTGTGTGTGCATGCATGCCTGTGTGTGTGTGACTCTGTGTGTGGCTGTGTTTGTGTGATTGTGTGTGTCTGTGATGTGTGTGTGTGTCTGTCTACATCAGTCGGCTTTCTGCATGTTCAGAATGACCTGCTATGTATTTATAGCAGTGTTAGATTTAATGACATCAGTCTACTGTAGCTGGCCTTGAATTTAAAGAGACTCATAAATGTGATTCGGGGCACGGTACAGTTAGCATGCACGTTCATGAAAATGCACTGGCCTGCAATCTAGATTATGGAGAAACCCCAGTGAACACACTGGGGAACACATCAGCCAGTCATGTTGGGTTCCTGTTTGTGAGATGAGATGTGTATAACAGGCTGTGTCACTTGAGACAGCACCGCTCCTCTCCTCACTGCACTACTGAAAGAATGCAAAGACACACACACACACACACACACACACACACACACACACACACACACACACACACACACACACACACACACACACACACACACACACACACACACACACACACACACACACACACACACACATCCTTATGGGTGACCAAAAAATGTATTCCCTTCAACATTCTATTTTCCCATAGCCTAACCCTAATCTTAAATCTAACCTTAACCCCTAACATTAAGATGACAGACGTGCCCCCAGTCGATTATATTCTTTTGTTTGCTTATTTGCAACTTATTTTTTTACTTATTTTGTACATAATGTTGCCGCTACCGTCTCTTATGACCGAAAATAACTTCTCGACATCAGGACTGTGATTACTCACCACGGACTAGCAGAATCCTCTTTTTCCTACACAACTCTGATGAGCCCAGCGCAAAGGACACGCTGCTTCCCCGTGATCTGAGTGAAGAGGAGGCGGAGAAAGAGGGGCCGAAAGGTCCGGCTGCCTTCTGAGAATTTGCGATCAAATAAATCCCCACTTATCTCCATTCTGCTAGCAAACGTGCAATCTTTGTACAATACAATCCAAAGATTAAACTTCCAACGGGACATTAAAAACTGTAACATCTTATGCTTCACGGAGTTGTGGCTGAACGATGACAACATCAACATACAGCTGGCTGGTTATACGTTATATCGGCAGGATAGAACAGCGGCGTCTGGTAACACAAGGGGCGGCGGACTATGTATTTTTGTAAACAGCAGCTGGTGCATGATATCTAAGGAAGTCTCGAGCTATTGCTCGCCTGAGGTAGAGTTTCTCATGATAAGCTGTAGATCACACTATCTACCGAGAGAGTTTTCATCTGTATTCTTTGTAGCTGTTTACATACCACCACAGTCAGAGACTGGCACTAAGACATTTGAATGAGCTGTATTCTGCCATAAGCAAACAAGAAAACGCTCAACCAGAGGCGGCGCTCCTAGTAGCCGGGGACTTTAATGCAGGGAAACTTAAATCCGTTTTACCAAATTTCTATCAGCATGTTAAATGTTCAACCAGAGGAAAAATAACTCTGGACCACCTTTACTCCACACACAGAAACACGTACAAAGCTCTCCCTCGCCTTCCATTTGGCAAATCTGACCATAATTCTATCCTCCTGATTCCTGATTACAAGCTAAAATTAAAGCAGGAAGTACCAGTGACAAGATCAATAAAAAAGTGGTCAGATGAAGCAGATGCTAAGCTACAGGACTGTTTTGCTAGCACAGACTGGAATATGTTCCAGGATTCCTCCGAATGACATTGAGGAGTACACCACATCCGTCATTGGCTTCATCAATAAGTGCATCGATGACGTCGTCCACACAGTGACTGTACGTACATACCCCAACCAGAAGCCATGGATTACAGGCAGCATCCGCACTGAGCTAAAGGCTAGAGCTGCCACTTTCAAGGAGCGAGACTCTAACCCGGAAGCTTATAAGAAATCCTGCTATGCCCTCCGATGAACCATCAAACAGGCAAAGCATCAATACAGGACTAAGATCAAATCGTACTACACTGGCTCTGATGCTCTTCAGATGTGGCAGGGCTTGCAAACCATTACAGGCTACAAGGGGAAGCACAGCCGAGAGCTGTGACACGAGCCTACCAGATGAGCTAAACTACTTCTTTGCTCGCTTCGAGGCAAATAACACTGAAACATGCATGAGAGCACCAGCTGTTCCCGGAAGACTGTGTGATCACGCTCTCCGCAGCCAATGTGAGTAAGACCTTTAAGCAGGTCAACATTCACAAGGCCGCAGAGCCAGACGTATTATCAGGACGTGTACTGCAAGCATGCGCTGACCAACTGGCAAGTGTCTTCACTGACATTTCAACCTCTCCCTGTCTGAGTCTGTAATACCAACATGTTTAAAGCATACCACCATAGTCCCTGTGCCCAAGAACACTAATGTAACCTGCCTAAATGACTACCGACCCATAGCACTCACGTCTGTAGCCATGAAGTGCCTTGAAAGACTGGTCATGGCTCATATCAACACCATCATCCCAGAAACCCTAGACCCACTCCAATTTCCATACTACCCAAACAGATCCACAGATGATGCAATCTCAATTGCAACCCACACTGCCCTTTCCCACCTGGACAAAAGGAACACCTATGTGAGAATGCTATTCATTGACTACAGCTCAGCGTTCAACACCATAGTGCCCTCAGAGCTCATCAATAAGCTAAGGACCCTGGGACTAAACACCTCCGTCTGCAACTGGATCTTGGACTTCCTGACGGGCCACCCCCTGGTGGTAAGGGTAACAACACATCAAGACAGTCGTGAAGAGTGCACGACAAAACCTATTCCCTTTCAGGAGACTGAAAAGATTTGGCATGGGTCCTCAGATCCTCAAAAGGTTCTACAGCTGCACCATTGAGAGCATCCGGACTGGTTGTATCACTGCCTGGTATGGCAACTGCTCGTCCTCCGACCGCAAGGCACTACAGAGGATAGTGCGAACGGCCCAGTACATCACTGGGGCCAAGCTTCCTGCCACCCAGGACCTCTATACCTGGCGGTGTCAGAGAAAGGCCCTAAAAATTGTAAAAGACTCCAGCCACCATAGTCATAGACTGTTCTCTCTACTACCGCACGGCAAGCGGTACCGGAGTGCCAAGTCTAGGTCCAAGAGGCTTTCTTAACAGCCTCTACCCCCAAGCCATAAGACTACTGAACATCTAGTCAAATGGTTACCCAGACTATTTGCAGTGCCTCCCCTCACCCACCCTCTACACCACTGCTACTCTCTGTTGTCATCTATACATAGTCACCTTAATACTACCTCAAATAACTGGTACCCCCGCACATTGACTCTGTATCGGTAACCCCCTGTATATAGTCTTACAATTGTTATTTCACTGCTGCTCTTTAATTACTTGTTACTTTTATCTCTTATTCTTATCTGTATTTTTTTTAAACTGCATTGTTGGTTAGGGGCTCGTAAGTAAGCATTTCACTGTAAGGTCTGAACCTGTTGTATTTGGTGCATGTGACTAATAAAATTAGATTTGATCAGATTTGATTTAATTGTAACCTGAACCTTAAACCGAATCCCTAAGCCTAAAATAGCCTTCTTCCTTATGGGGAGCGGCACAATGTCACCACTGGTACTCACAAGGATAGCAAAACCAAACACACACGCACACGCACTCGCGCACACACACACACACACACACACACACACACACACACACACACACACACACACACACACACACACACACACACACACACACACACACACACACACACCTAGCAAGTCTACTGTGCCCTCTGGGTATGCTGTACATTTACTAGTTGACAAAAAAACAGTTAAGAATAAATAAGAGGTAGCTGTGTCTGTGAGGAGGCTATTCAAATTCAGAAACCCAGGCCCAAAAACTCTCCAATCAATTCAGCATGACATATTGACTTGTTGTTGGTTCACATAGTAAAGACAGGGGTGCAACTTTCAACATGTCCCCCCCACATTCTGAAATTGCATTTTTGTCCCCCACAATTTTATCATTGAATTGTGACACAAAACGAGGCAATGGTGTGCTTTAGGACCATGCGGACGCCTCCGAGCTGTCGAGTAGGCTGTTTGGAGTGTATATATATATATATATATATATATATATATATATATATTATATTTAAAAGAAAATGATATCCCCTCCACTTCTAAAACCAAAGTTGTGCCCCTGAGTAAAGAGAACTAAGCATTTACAGAAAATAGCACCACAGGCTTCATAACCCACAACTCCTACTTCGGTGCTGTGACTGGTTTCAGGCATCAAGGACGCCAGAGTGTAGTCTTCTGGAATAGTGTTATTTCTGTTAGTTGTTCCTCCTCATGTCTGTCTGTGACTGCACCCCTACTTAACAACTAACACAATGTTTACTCACACAGTGTGAAGGAAAATGTCTTTGTTGTTATGGCTTCATTAGGAAGGAGATTTATTTGAATATTCACTATTATGGAAAATGTAAAACAGCAAAAGGCCTATCAGAAGCTGCATCTGAAACAGTTCCTCTCATCTGAATAGGTGCATACTTAGTAGAGAGAGAGCCCGAAACAAAACCCTGAAATGAAATAATGATTGTTCAATTATACAATACATAGCCTACCGCATATTACACACAGCAGAAAAACATAACAAAAAAAAACAGATTGAAAATGTCTTTGGTACATGATCGGTCTAGCCTATACTTCAAAATTAAACAAATTCTAGTAATCGCCTTTGTGTGGACTGTATTATCATCCATACTGGATGTACTCGATATCTTATGCTGTGCTCAGAAATGTTCTATCCATGAGTCTGGGAGAGAACATATAGGCCTAGGCGATGCTGTTGGTTCATTGATTGTGCAGGGCAGCTTACAGAGTTAGCCTACAATTATAGTGAATTTGTATTATATTTTGAATAGCCTAGTGATCGTTTTTCCCCTTCTATTTGGCTGACACGTTACTTTTAGCTCCAGAATATCTCACCACTGTGCGTTTCCATCTCCTTCTCTCTCTCCTTCGTATCTTTTTCGAGCGCACAAAGAGAGGGGCAGCCAAACACTTTAATGAAATATGTTTCGTTGTGAAAACATGTTACTATCGATTTTCTTGAACAGATTTCACTTGGTTTCCCAAATGAAGCACTGGGTAGCTGCAGGAACAGGGTTGGAGAGCCCATGGCATACAGAGTTTGGAGGAATGTCACCTGTCGTGCTCCTCAAACAGGGGTTGAAGTGTGTAGTGATTTACCGGAGTAGCCTTCCTGTCATGGTTGAAAAAACGAAAGTGGCCTCCATTCGCTACTCAAGTGCATACAGATGAAATGTATTTTTTCTTCTGAACCCTGTTCCTGCCCACTTGATAATGAGCTATTCTAAATCGAAGGTAATTTGACAAATTAGTAAAGACAAGATTAAATTGAGAGTAGTCTGATGGGTGAAAATATGATCACTTGATGAGAGAACAGCTGTGCAGCCTGAGACAAGGAACAGAGCACAAGCTTTTTTTTTGCGATTTTCTCATATCATCAATAGTCTAAATTCCCATCATGCAGCCCATATACAGTTGAAGTCGGAAGTTTAAATACACCTTTGCCAAATACATTTAAACTCCGTTTTTCCACAATTCCTGACATATAATCCTAGTAAAAATTCCCTGTCTTAGGTCAGTTAGGATCACCACTTTCTTTAAAGAATGTGAAATGTCAGAATAATAGTGGAGAGAATGATTTATTTCAGCTTTTATTTATTTCATCACATTCCCAGTGGGTCAGAAGTTTACATACACTCAATTAGTATTTGGTAGCATTGCCTTTAAATTGTTTAACTTGGATCAAACATTTTGGGTAGCCTTCCACAAGCTTCCCACAAAAAGTTGGGTGAATTTTGGCCCATTCCTCTTGACAGAGCTGATGTAACGGAGTCAGGTTTGTAGGCCTCCTTGCTCGCACACGCTTTTTCAGTTCTGCCCACAAATGTTCTATTGGATTGAGGTCAGGGCTTTGTGATGGCCACTCCAATATCTTGACTTTGTTGTCCTTAAGCCATTTTGCCACAACTTTGGAAGTATGCTTGGGGTCATTGTCCATTTGGAAGACCCATTTGCGACCAAGCTTTAACTTCCTGACTGATGTCTTGAGATGTTGCTTCAATATATCCACATAATTTTACTTCCTTATGATGCCATCTATTTTGTGAAGTGCACCAGTCTCTGCTGCAGCAAAGCACCCCCACAACATGATGCTGCCACCCCTGTGCTTTACGGTTGGGAAGGTGTTCTTTGGGTTGCAAGCATCCCCCTTTTTCCTCCAAACATAACGATGGTCATTATGGCCAAACAGTTCTACTTTTGTTTCATCAGATCAGATGACATTTCTCCAAAAAGTACGATCTTTGTCCCCATGTGCAGTTGCAAATCGTAGTCTGGCTTTTTTATGGCGGTTTTGGAGCAATGGCTTCTTCCTTGCTATGTCGATATAGGACTCGTTTTACTGTGGGTATAGATACTTTTGTACCTGTTTCCTCCAGCATCTTCACAAGGTCCTTTGCTGTTGTTCTGGCATTGATTTGCACTTTTCGCACCAAAGTACGTTCATCTCTAGGAGACAGAACGCGTCTCCTTCCAGAGCGGTATGACGGCTGCATGGTCCCATGGTGTTTATACTTGCGTACTATTGTTTGTACAGATGAACGTGGTACCTTCAGGCGTTTGGAAATTGTTCCCAAGGATGATTTTCCCACGATGTCAAGCAAAGAGGCAGTGAGTTTGAAGGTAGGCCTTGAAATACATCCACATGGACACCTCCAATTGACTCAAATTATGTCAATTAGTCTATAAGAAGCTTCTAAAGCCATGACATCGTTTTCTGGAATTTTCCAAGCTGTTTAAAGGCACAGTCAACTTAGTGTATGTAATCTTCTGACCCACTGGAATTGTGATACAGTGAATTATAAGTGAAATAATCTGTCTGCAAACAATTGTTGGAAAAATGACTTGTGCCATGTACAAAGGAGATGTCCTAACTGACTTGCCAAAACTATAGTTTGTTAACAAGAAATTTGGTTGAAAAACTAGTTTTAATAAACGACTCCAACCTAAGTGTATGTAAACTTCCAACTTCAACTGTATGTTTTGATTTCTAAGACATTCTAAGGTTTGTATTATTCACAACTAAAGTTGCCAAATAACTCTGAATCTAGTTTATAGGACTTGTTTCAAATTATCACTTTTACGCTCAACATAGTCACTTCATATATGCACTCGCTCCAGAATTGGAAAAATATCCTTAGAGGAAGGGAGGACATAGGAAGGGAGGACAGAGGAAGGCAGGATGGAGTAAGGGAGGACAGAGGAATGGAGGACAGAGGAAGGGAGGACAGAGGAAGGGAGGACAGAGGAAGGGAGGACAGAGGAAGGGAGGACGGAGGAAGGGAGGATAGAGGAAGAGGACAGAGGAATGGAGGACAGAGGAAGGGAGGACAGAGGAAGGGAGGACAGAGGAAGGGAGGACAGAGGAAGGGAGGACAGAGGAAGGGAGGACATAGGAAGGGAGGACATAGGAAGGGAGGACATAGGAAGGGAGGACAGAGGAAGGGAGGACAGAGGAAGGCAGGACGGAGGAAGGGAGGATAGAGGAAGAGGACAGAGGAATGGAGGACAGAGGAAGGGAGGACAGAGGAAGGGAGGACAGAGGAAAGGAGGGTAGTGGAAGGGAGGATGGTGGAAGGGTGGATGGTGGAAGGGTGGATAGAGGAAGGGAGGACAGTGGAACAGGATAAATAATAAACCGTAGCAGCAGTGTATGTGATAATTCAAAAGAGTTAGTGCAAAAATGGTCAATGCAGATAGTTTGGGTAACTATTTGGTTAACTATTTATGGCAGTCTTATGGCTTGGGGGTAGAAGAGTCCTGTTGGTTCCATACTTGATGCATCGGTACCGGTTGCTGTGTGGTAGCAGAGAGAACAGTCTATGACTTGGGTTGCTGGAGTCTTTAATAATATTCCGGGCCTTTCTTTCACACCACCTGGTACAGAGGTCCTGGATGGCAGGGAGCTCAGCCCCAGTGATGTACAGGGCCATACGCAATATCCTCTGTAGCACCTTGCTGTCGGATGCCAAGCAGTTGTCATACCAAGCTGTGATGCAGCCAGTCAAGATGCTCTCAATGGTGTAGTGGAAAAATTAGAGAAGGTGATACTCGCGACTAGCGACTGGCTGGCATTATAGCGTGATGTCTTAATCACGATTTATGACATTGTTTGGAAGGCTGACCATCTGTGGGCTGTCACAAGGGTCAAACACACCTTATATGTTGCTTTTCCAGGACGGGACATTCCCATAGAACCCTGGGAGCATAGACACCATTGGTGTGAAGGTGTGAGGTGTGAAGACTGATGAAACTTGACTCGACTAAATTAATGTTATTTTGTGAATGAAACTGTAGTTTTCGATTTTTTCTCAAGAGTTTATAAAGAGCTGTGAATTTTGATATGTCTTATTGCATTGTATGCTTTCTGGTTGATGTTTTTTAAAGTGACTGGGTTGAAGGTGCATTTTGGGTTGACTGGTTATCAGGCACATTCCTGTCGTCCGGTCATAACATTCAAACTGAGTTGATTAGATTAGAATCTGGGTGTGTTGTTCCTGCCTTTTCATTTCACTAGCAAAGTGGAAAGACATTTGAATTCGGGTTGGGGGTGAGTTTTTCGCTTGAATTAGGTTAAAAGGGCAGTGAATTTACTCATACTAGAGAACTAGAGAACTAGAGAACTTGCCAACTTGCTACCAAGCTCCTGTGTGTATCAGACACATGGTCTTTAGATCTCCTAGAGTTAATTCTGAACTGAAGACAGGTGTAACCACGTCTCATTTAGTTCCTACTCATTCACTCTGTGTGCTCTGTACACTCTAATTGTTTGAGTGTTCATTATTTCATGACTAATCAACCCTATTGGTTGAATTGAGTAAATGCATACCTCGTTTTACAGAAAATTATTTGATTGACCATACGTTCAGAATTTGGAACGTCTATTGGTAAATATTATAACACTAATACTATATTATAGTATTAATACACTAAGATACTATATTATACATAGTACATGCTTGGGTTCCATCTTGACATCCCCAGTCTACTTGACCCAATAAATGAATGCTACAACATGGGTCTACTTAACCCAATAAATGAATGCTAGAACATGGGTCTACTTGACCCAATAAATTAATGCTAGAACATGGGTCTACTTGACCCAATAAATTAATGCTAGAACATGGGTCTACTTGACCCAATAAATGAATGCTACAACATGGGTCTACTTGACCCAATAAATGAATGCTCCAACATGGGTCTACTTGACCCAATAAATTAATGCTACAACATTGGTCGCCAGGATAATCTATTTGTATCTAGCCTCTTAATAATTGCATATTGGTGCAAGCTGGACACGTTCATTATAGTCATACTGAGTCGTGATGCAATGATTTGCTACCTTGACTAGATTCCTCTAGAGACGCACATGGCCTGTTGCATTTATTCACATAATAATGGAGTCAGATTGATGAATGTAGTTTATTATTGGAATGTCTATGGTAATAGTGCTCACCATTGCCCCTAGTGGCTGGTTTTGAAGTAATCTCCTGACTTCCTGCTTACCTGGATGGACGTCTAATGTCATGTAGCCTAGGGGCATTTCCATGGAAAAATCTAAGAGTCTATATTTTTGAGAAATAAAGGCATATATACATAAACAAATATATTTAATCCCAAAAATTCTAAGGTTTTGATTTCTGGTCGAACAGATGGAAAACGGGTCTTAGAAAACTTCTACCGGACATTTTTGGAAAGGTATTAAAAATACATCAAAACACAATAATGTTGACGTAAACACCCCTGCCAACTACTATCAACACATATACTTAGTTTTGCCTTCTGTAAGTTTAAGAAATATTGTCTAGTGTCTTGTCATTCTGTTACCAAAAACTCACATATCTTTCAGTTATTTTGTAATTTCTCTCCCTCATGAGGAGTGTCAGGATTCACCTAGCGGTCATGATTTTGGGCTGTACAAATGTTTGATGTAATAGAATAATTGATTATGTTATATTAATAGAAGGGGAGGGGTTATAAGACTCCTCCCTCCTTACATTTAAAGGGTCCTAGACTATAGATTAACAATATATATTCATTATATAGTTTTAGAATTGTTCCACGGTTGTTTTATTTCTCTCTCTGTCGTGTGTGTGTGTGTGTGTGTGTGTGTGTGTGTGTGTGTGTGTGTGTGTGTGTGTGTGTGTAAGACTGACTGAGACAGAACTCTGCAGGGGAGTGTGGGAGATAAGAGACTAGTTAGACATTCCACAATAAATCAGCTTTGGGGAGTGGACGTTTACTGCTAAGTTTAAGATACCACTAAAAGCCATTGTTTATATAGGGTTTTGGTCTCAGGAGTAAAAAGGTAATGACTAGTCAGTGACATCACTAAGGCGGGACTTCGGTTTAATAAAACAACTTGAGACCTTTTGTTTGATGCAGAACTTACTCAGAAACATGAGTGCTATGCTATGTTTGTCAACTTCTGTCAAAATTGCATTAATAAAGGGTTTTGAATGATTTAATTAAAGATATTGTCATAATGCTAATTTCACCAATGAACCAATGATTGACAAAGAAGGACGTGAGGAACGAACCCTAACAGGAGCAAGGATAATGAAAGTTCACAGTAATGGTAATGTAATGGTACAGTAATGACAAGTAATGGTAGACCAACCAATTAGTTTAGCGTTTTTATAAATAAAACAATTTCATTACTAAATCGGCAACAGAATGACCAAAAAATCTGTAACAGAATGACTCGAACTGAATTGGCAACAATGGAAAATCATAATAGTCACAAACCACAGTTGGGTCATCGGCTACTGTCCTACCTTCCACTGACATACTGTTATGTTCAGCTCATAGGGTCATCGGCTACTGTCCTACCTTCCACTGGCATACTGTTATGTTCAGCTCATAGGGTCATCGGCTACTGTCCTACCTTCCACTGACATACTGTTATGTTCAGCTCATAGGGTCTCCTGCTACTGTCCTACCTTCCACTGGCATACTGTTATGTTCAGCTCATAGGGTCATCGACTACTGTCCTACCTTCCACTGGCATACTGTTATGTTCAGCTCATAGGGTCTCCTGCTACTGTCCTACCTTCCACTGGCATACTGTTATGTTCAGCTCATAGGGTCATCGGCTACTGTCCTACCTTCCACTGACATACTGTTATGTTCAGCTCAGGACTGATGTCTTTCTCTTTCTGTTGTCTGGTGGTCAAAGCAAGAGTGAAAACAGTTTTGACAACCCATCCCTCTCTCTCTCTCCCTGTCTCTCTTCTCTCTCAGCAGTTAATGTCACCTCTTCCAGCTCTTACTGACACCTACCCATGAGCTCCCTCTCTTTCCATTTACTGTAAACAGACCTCTCACCCAACACCGGAGGTCCATGGACATTGAAAAGTAGTTGAAATTTAGTCAGTCCAAATCTGAACCAATCATAGATGTCTGTTTCACAGGTTTGGACACCATAGTAAAGTACAGTAGAGTATAATACAGTAGTATAATTTACTGTACTGCACTTTACTCTACTGTACTCTACTGTACTGAACTCTACTCTACTGTACTCTACTGTACTGTATTGCACTGAACTCTACTCTACTCTACTGTACTGTACTGTAATGTGTTGAACTCTATTCTACTCTACTATACTGTACTGTAATGTGTTGAACTATATTTTAATGTAATATACTGAACTCTATTCTACTCTACTGTACTGTAATGTACTGAACTCTATTCTACTCTACTGTACTGTAATGTACTGAACTCTATTCTACTCTACTGTACTGTACTGTAATGTGCTAAACTCTATTCTACTCTACTGTACAGTACTGTAATGTGCTAAACTCTATTCTACTCTACTGTACAGTACTGTAATGTGCTAAACTCTATTCTACTCTACTGTACAGTACTGTAATGTGCTAAACTCTATTCTACTCTACTGTACTGTAATGTACTGAACTCTATTCTACTCTACTGTACTGTAATGTACTGAACTCTATTCTACTCTACTGTACTGTACTGTAATGTGTTGAACTCTATTTTAATGTAATGTACTGAACTCTACTCTACTGTACTGTAATGTACTGAACTCTATTCTACTGTAATGTACTGAACTCTATTCTACTGTAATGTACTGAACTATATTCTACTGTAAGGTACTGAACTATATTCTACTGTAAGGTACTGAACTCTATTCTACTGTAATGTACTGAACTCTATTCTACTGTAATGTACTGAACTCTACTCTACTGTACTGTAATGTACTGCACTCTACTCTACTGTAAAGTACTGTAATGTACTAAACTCTACTCTACTGTAGTGTACTGTAATGTACTAAACTCTACTCTACTGTAGTGTACTGTAATGTACTGAACTCTACTCTACTGTACTGTAATGTACTGAACTCTACTCTACTGTAATGTACTGTAATGTACTGCACTCTACTCTACTGTACTGTAATGTACTGCACTCTACTCTACTGTAAAGTACTGTAATGTACTAAACTCTACTCTACTGTAAAGTACTGTAATGTACTAAACTCTACTCTACTGTAATGTACTGCACTCTACTCTACTGTACTGTAATGTACTGCACTCTACTCTACTGTACTGTAATGTACTGAACTCTATTCTACTGTAATGTACTGAACTCTATTCTACTATAATGTACTGAACTCTACTCTACTGTAATGTACTGAACTCTATTCTACTGTAATGTACTGAACTCTATTCTACTGTAATGTACTGAACTCTATTCTACTCTACTGTAATGTACTGAACTCTATTCTACTGTAATGTACTGAACTCTATTCTACTATAATGTACTGAACTCTACTCTACTGTAATGTACTGAACTCTATTCTACTGTAATGTACTGAACTCTACTCTAATGTACTGTACTGAACTCTATTCTACTGTAATGTACTGTAATGTACTGAACTCTATTCTACTGTAATGTACTGAACTCTACTCTACTGTACTGTACTGAACTCTACTCTACTGTACTGTAATGTACTGAACTCTATTCTACTGTAATGTACTGAACTCTATTCTACTGTAATGTACTGAACTCTATTCTACTGTAATGTACTGAACTCTATTCTACTCTACTGTACTGAACTCTATTCTACTGTACTGTACTGAACTCTATTCTACTGTACTGTACTGAACTCTATTCTACTGTAATGTACTGAACTCTATTCTACTGTAATGTACTGAACTCTATTCTACTGTAATGTACTGAACTCTATTCTACTGTAATGTACTGAACTCTATTCTACTGTAATGTACTGAACTCTATTCTACTGTAATGTACTGAACTCTATTCTACTGTAATGTACTGAACTCTATTCTACTATAATGTACTGAACTCTACTCTACTGTAATGTACTGAACTCTATTCTACTCTACTGTACTGTAATGTACTGAACTCTATTCTACTGTAATGTACTGAACTCTATTCTACTCTACTGTACTGTAATGTACTGAACTCTATTCTACTGTAATGTACTGAACTCTATTCTACTGTAATGTACTGAACTCTATTCTACTGTAATGTACTGAACTCTATTCTACTCTACTGTAATGTACTGAACTCTATTCTACTGTAATGTACTGAACTCTATTCTACTGTAATGTACTGAACTCTATTCTACTGTAATGTACTGAACTCTATTCTACTGTAATGTACTGAACTCTATTCTACTGTAATGTACTGAACTCTATTCTACTCTACTGTAATGTACTGAACTCTATTCTACTCTACTGTAATGTACTGAACTCTATTCTACTGTAATGTACTGAACTCTATTCTACTGTAATGTACTGAACTCTATTCTACTCTACTGTACTGAACTCTATTCTACTGTAATGTACTGAACTCTATTCTACTATAATGTACTGAACTCTATTCTACTATAATGTACTGAACTCTATTCTACTCTACTGTAATGTACTGAACTCTATTCTACTGTAATGTACTGAACTCTATTCTACTGTAATGTACTGAACTCTATTCTACTCTACTGTACTGAACTCTATTCTACTGTAATGTACTGAACTCTATTCTACTGTAATGTACTGAACTCTATTCTACTATAATGTACTGAACTCTACTCTACTGTAATGTACTGAACTCTATTCTACTCTACTGTACTGTAATGTACTGAACTCTATTCTACTGTAATGTACTGAACTCTATTCTACTCTACTGTACTGTAATGTACTGAACTCTATTCTACTGTAATGTACTGAACTCTATTCTACTGTAATGTACTGAACTCTATTCTACTATAATGTACTGAACTCTACTCTACTGTAATGTACTGAACTCTATTCTACTGTAATGTACTGAACTCTATTCTACTGTAATGTACTGAACTCTATTCTACTGTAATGTACTGAACTCTATTCTACTGTAATGTACTGAACTCTATTCTACTGTAATGTACTGAACTATATTCTACTGTAAGGTACTGAACTATATTCTACTGTAAGGTACTGAACTCTATTCTACTGTAATGTACTGTAATGTACTGAACTCTACTCTACTGTAATGTACTGAACTCTATTCTACTGTAATGTACTGTAATGTACTGAACTCTATTCTACTGTAATGTACTGAACTCTATTCTACTGTAATGTACTGAACTCTATTCTACTGTAATGTACTGAACTATATTCTACTGTAAGGTACTGAACTCTATTCTACTGTACTGTACTGTAATGTACTGTAATGTACTGAACTCTATTCTACTGTAATGTACTGAACTATATTCTACTGTAAGGTACTGAACTCTATTCTACTGTACTGTACTGTAATGTACTGAACTCTACTCTACTGTAATGTACTGAACTCTATTCTACTGTAATGTACTGTAATGTACTGAACTCTATTCTACTGTAATGTACTGAACTCTATTCTACTGTAATGTACTGAACTCTATTCTACTGTAATGTACTGTAATGTACTGAACTCTATTCTACTGTAATGTACTGAACTCTACTGTACTGTAATGTACTGAACTCTATTCTACTGTAATGTACTGAACTCTATTCTACTGTAATGTACTGAACTCTATTCTACTCTACTGTACTGTAATGTACTGAACTCTATTCTACTGTAATGTACTGAACTCTATTCTACTGTAATGTACTGAACTCTATTCTACTGTAATGTACTGAACTATATTCTACTGTAAGGTACTGAACTCTATTCTACTGTACTGTAATGTACTGAACTCTATTCTACTGTAATGTACTGAACTCTATTCTACTGTAATGTACTGAACTCTATTCTACTGTAATGTACTGAACTCTATTCTACTGTAATGTACTGAACTCTATTCTACTGTAATGTACTGAACTATATTCTACTGTAAGGTACTGAACTCTATTCTACTCTACTGTAATGTACTGAACTCTATTCTACTGTACTGTACTGTAATGTACTGAACTCTACTCTACTGTAATGTACTGAACTCTATTCTACTGTAATGTACTGTAATGTACTGAACTCTACTCTACTGTAATGTACTGAACTCTATTCTACTGTAATGTACTGAACTCTATTCTACTGTAATGTACTGAACTCTATTCTACTCTACTGTAATGTACTGAACTCTATTCTACTCTACTGTAATGTACTGAACTCTATTCTACTGTAATGTACTGAACTCTACTCTACTGTAATGTACTGAACTCTATTCTACTCTACTGTACTGAACTCTATTCTACTGTAATGTACTGAACTCTATTCTACTGTAATGTACTGAACTCTATTCTACTGTAATGTACTGAACTCTATTCTACTGTAATGTACTGAACTCTATTCTACTATAATGTACTGAACTCTATTCTACTGTACTGTACTGAACTCTATTCTACTGTAATGTACTGAACTCTATTCTACTATAATGTACTGAACTCTATTCTACTGTAATGTACTGAACTCTATTCTACTGTAATGTACTGAACTCTATTCTACTCTACTGTACTGAACTCTATTCTACTGTAATGTACTGAACTCTATTCTACTGTAATGTACTGAACTCTATTCTACTGTAATGTACTGAACTCTATTCTACTGTAATGTACTGAACTCTATTCTACTGTAATGTACTGAACTCTACTCTACTGTAATGTACTGAACTCTATTCTACTATAATGTACTGAACTCTATTCTACTGTACTGTAATGTACTGAACTCTATTCTACTGTACTGTAATGTACTGAACTCTATTCTACTGTAATGTACTGAACTCTATTCTACTGTAATGTACTGAACTCTATTCTACTGTAATGTACTGAACTCTATTCTACTGTAATGTACTGAACTCTATTCTACTCTACTCTGCTGTGCCGTACTGGCTGTACTGTATTGTACTCTACTGTGCTGTACTGTGATGTCCAAACTTGTGAAACATAGATGTCTATGATTGGTACAGATTTGGTACGGTCCAGACCAACACAATTTGGTCTTGTTTGAGGGCACAGCTCATTAGAATAATAACCAGTGGCCGTGTCCGAACATCCATACTAGTGTATTACATACACTGGTATAGGTAACGCTTAAACTGAATACTGACTTTGGTGTTTAATCAACAGCACTAGATTTTACTCGTCTTTTCCGACTCACGTGTCTGACAACAGCTGATAATCAGATAAATTGTGCATTCGGAGTACTTTTATTTTCTTCGAAAATCACATATTATGACAGAATCATTTTCATTTTTCACATAGTATTTAGTACGCCGGTAACGGTATTCAGATATGACCAGTGTGTAGAATAATACCCAAACATGCAAAGGAGGACATTACATTTTTCTACCTTTGTGTACCTATTCAGGATACATCACCATGAAGAGAATGCCACGCATAATTATGCATTTCTGTATGTTACAGATCAGGGTCATTCTGTTACCATCATTATGTTACCATCATTCTGTTACCATCATTCTGTTACTATCATTCTGTTACTATCATTCTGTTACTATCATTCTGTTACCATCATTATGTTACCATCATTCTGTTACTATCATTCTGTTACCATCATTCTGTTACCCTCATTATGTTACCCTCATTATGTTACCCTCATTCTGTTACCATCATTCTGTTACTATCATTCTGTTACTATCATTCTGTTACTATCATTCTGTTACCATCGTTCTGTTACCATCGTTATGTTACCATCATTATGTTACCATCATTCTGTTACTATCATTCTGTTACCATCATTATGTTACCATCATTCTGTTACTATCATTCTGTTACTATCATTCTGTTACCATCGTTCTGTTACCATCGTTATGTTACCATCGTTATGTTACCATCATTATGTTACCATCATTATGTTACTATCATTCTGTTACTATCATTCTGTTACTATCATTCTGTTACCATCATTCTGTTACCATCGTTATGTTACCATCGTTATGTTACTATCATTCTGTTAGCATCATTATGTTACCCTCATTATGTTACCATCATTCTGTTACCATCATTCTGTTACTATCATTCTGTTACTATCATTCTGTTACCATCATTATGTTACCATCATTCTGTTACCATCATTCTGTTACCATCATTCTGTTACCATCATTCTGTTACCATCATTCTGTTACTGGGTGTTAATCCACTTCTCTTACTGTAGTTCAATAACCAAAAGAGATGTTTTTCAAACTCAAGGTGTGATGTCATAGCTGACACCACATTCTTTCTGCAGACGTCTTTGACTCTTAATTCCGAGTATATACTTAACAGCTTTTGGAAAACGTGGTCACATAAAAAACTAAGGGAGAGTTTACTATCATTCTGTTACCTAACTTTACATCTGCACTGTTCTTCTAGTAAAATGTTATTTGGAAATTGTTACAAGTAGCCATTGTGCATAGAGTTGTATGGTTTAACTTTGCAATCAACGTTTTTTGTTTGGCATACTTTTAAAGTGAAAATAAAACAGAGACTAGCGTCATTCTGGTACCATGGAATTGCCCCTAGCCTAATAAACTTGAGAGGAAAGCGGGCTGCTGCAGCGTCCATATTCAAACAGAGCACACATCTTCGGTATCCTTGTGGAGATATGACAAACCGCTCTTACTGACCTAACTCCCCCTAAACCCAATTATCGCCTTTGTGAAGGATATCTCACCCTCCTCGAATTTATTCAAATTGTGCTAATGTTTTGACAGGTCTCATTCACATTTCACAATGTACTTTTCCCCTTAGAACTGTGCTAAAAACATTACGCAAAAAAAACATTTGAATATTTACCAGTTTACGTCAACTGCTAGTCGTTGTCCAGGGTGCTGAAATTCCCCTATTCCAGGTTCAGCAGGTTCAGGGAACGTCCGTTCAATCCGCTGAGAGCGAGACACAGCACACAGATTTAAAATGCAGTCCAACTGCCGTGGCCGTCAGTGACGTTAAGAAAATTCCATTCGTGCCACCAGCATTGAAGAAGCCAACTGAGAAAATAATATCTTCGAAATTGTGACTTATGAAACCAACGACGCAGAAGTAGTCTAGTGGCTATGCTCTTCACTGCTCCGGGCCGGTTTTGCCGGTCTAATTGGCATCGCTTTGCTATTTGCTTTTTCCTTCCCGTATACTCTCTCTCTCTCTCGCTCTTTGTCTCTCTCTCTCTCCACCCGCCCTCGCAACAGGGAATTAGATTTATGGTCAGTTTGCTTTTGTAGACTAGAGAGGAGAGACCGACTGTTTCGTAGCCTATACACCCCCCTGTCGTCTTTTCCCGTTGCCTCCCACTTTTCCTCCTCTATAGTCCCGGGGTTTGCTTTTATTAGCGCAACAGTTTCCTACATGCCGGAAGAGCCGGTGCCCGGTGGTAAATGACGGCAAGCGACACCCGTGAAGGGGGTGAGGGAATATCTTGCTCCTTCGACGATGGGGGCACCGCGCGCTCTCTCTCTCATTAGCTTTCAACACCACATGAAGTGAACGGCAAAGATCGAATGAGCTACATGCATTATACGAACGCACCGAACCCATAGAGGATAGGACCATAATTTCAAACTTATTCAGGAATCACTACAGACACACTGATGCTGCTTGCACATTCAAACACATTTTCTCTGATTAGGCCTTTCATGAGCCAATCAGGGTAAATTAGGATGATTGACACGATGTGGCGTGAATGCACACGGGTTTGATGGATGAAAATACCCTCAAATTAAAGTCTGCTTTAGTTATTATGTGATTTCAAATCCAAAGTGCTTGAGTACACAGCCAAACAACAAAAAATGTGTCACTGTCCCAATACTTTTGGAGCTAATTGTATACCTTGGCTCAATCAAAGTGAATGTGTGTATGCAAATCATAATAATTTGGTGGGTGCTTACATTTGTCCTATTTCACACATGTGTAAGTGTGTATTTTATGCATGTTTGAACTGGAAATGTATTTTCTTTGTTGCATATCCCAACTTTCCCTGAGACAGCCTCAGAGAGTGGAGAAACAGCCAGGGTCTGCCACTATCAACGGGGACCCTGGAGTAATTAGGGTTAAAAACTTCTTACAGCTGAGATCCCGTTAACGGGATCGACTTGACAACAGCCAGTGAAACTGCAGGGCGCAAACTCAAACAGAAATCTCATAATTAAAATTCCTCAAACATACAAGTATTATACACCATTTTAAAGATAAACTTGTTGTTAATCCCACCACAGTGTCCGATTTCAAAAAGGCTTTACGACGAAAGCATACCATGCGATTATGTTAGGTCAGCACCTAGTCACAGAAAAACACAGCCATTTTTCCAGCCAAAGAGAGGAGTCACAAAAAGCAGAAATAGAGATAAAATGAATCACTAACCTTTGATGATCTTCATCAGATGACACTCATAGGACTTCATGTTACACAATACATGTATGTTTTGTTCGATAAAGTTCATATTTATATAAAAAAATCTCAGTTTACATTGGCGCGTTATGTTCAGTAATGTTTTGCTTCCAAAACATCTGGTGATTTTGCAGAGAGCCACATCAATTTACAGAAATACTCATAATAAACATTGATAAAAGATACAAGTGTTATGCATGGAATTATAGATAAACTTCTCCTTAATGCAACCGCTGTGTCAGATTTTAAAAAAGCTTTACGGAAGAAGCACACCATGCAATAATCTGAGTACAGCGCTCAGAGACCAAAACAAGCCATACAGATACCCGCCATGTTGTGGAGTCAACAGAAGTCAGAAATAGCATTATAAAAATTCACTTACCTTTGATGATCTTCATCAGAATGCACTCCCAGGAATCCCAGTTCCACAATAAATTTCTGTTTTGTCCGATAAAGTCCATCATTTATGTCCAAATACCTCCTTTTTGTTTGCGCGTTTAGTTCACAAATCCAAATTCACGAGACGCAGGCCAGACAAAAAGTCTAAAAGTTCCAATACAGTTCGTAGAAACATGTCAAACGATGTATAGAATCAATCTTTAGGATGTTTTTATCATAAATCTTCAATAATGTTTCAACCAGAGAATTCCTTTGTCTTTAGAAATGAAAAGGAACGCAGCTCACTCTCACGGGCGCACGCCTGACTGAGCTCATGGCATTCTGCCAGACCTCTTAGTCAATCAGCTCTTATTCTCTCCCCCTTCACAGTAGAAGCCTGAAACAAGGTTCTAAAGACTGTTGACATCTAGTGGAAGCCTTAGGAAGTGCAATATGACCCCATAGACACTGTATATTGGATAGGCAAAGACTTGAAAACCTACAAACCTCAGATTTCCCACTTCCTGGTTGGATTTTTTCTCAGGTTTTTGCCTGCCATATGAGTTATGTTATACTCACAGACATCATTCAAACAGTTTTAGAAACGTCAGAGTGTTTTCTATCCAAATCTACTAATAATATGCATATCGTAGCTTCTGGGCCTGAATAGCAGGCAGTTTACTCTGGGCACCTTATTCATCCAAGCTACTCAATACTGCCCCCAGCCATAAGAAGTTTTAAGAGCCTTGCACAAGAGCACATCGACAGATGTTTCAGCTTGTCGGCTTGGGGATTCGAACTAGAAACCTTTCGGTAACCGCTAGTCTACCTGCCACCGTGTGCGCGCGCGCGCGTGTGTGTGTGTGTGTGTGTGTGTGTGTGTGTGTGTGTGTGTGTGTGTGTGTGTGTGTGTGTGTGTGTGTGTGTGTGTGTGTGTGTGTGTGTGTGTGTGAAATACATGCACATACATAAGGATTCCCTTTCTTCGGTCACTATATCACAGTTACATAATCCATTTATCAGTATCAGAGTAACATGTCATGTTCTCTGTCTTCAGATTGTTTCCTTCTGAACACAGGCTGTGCTTTCCTGTTGAGGCACAGAGGAGTTCCCCTCCTTTCTTCTGATGGGCTGAATTTATGATTAGTATTCTAGAGTCCTCCTGCAGCAAATATGCATTTCACGCTTACATGCACACACAGTGGCAGCTGCGAAGGGCCCTCCAGTGACCAAGAGCTGTAGCCAGTCACATAGTCTCTTCAGACGTGTCCTAAATTAGCTCATGCTTTCGAAACTCAACTTGAGCTTATTAGCCTTGGGGAACATCAGGTAAAAAACTAGCTAATGGGGTTTGCATGTTCCAGACTGTGTTTGTATGATTAGCAATTAGCTAGGGCTGGGAATTGCCATGGACCTCACAATGCGATATTATCACAATACTTAGGTGCCAATATGATATGTATTGCGATTCGGAAATACAATTTTATTGCGATTCAAACATACTTCTCACCATATGTCTGCTGCAGAGGGACAAGAGAGAGCCAATGCGAAAGCAAGTTTGGATCAGTCATGGAAACTAAATTGCTGAAAACAAATTGTCTTACTAATTAAAAAGAAGACGGAGAACAAGAATGACAAATAATGGCATAAAGGACAACGTGAACCAGCCTGCTCTCATAGACTAGACGTACTACTTTGCAAATACTTAGCATGTTAGCTATCCCTTCCCCTAACCCAATCCTAACCTTAATCCTTTTAGCTAACCCTTCCCCTAACCATAACCCTAACCCTAACCCTAACCCTTTAACCTAACTCTGAACCTTAACCCTAAGCCCTAACCCTAGCCCCTAGCCTAGCTAACGTTTAACCAGCTAGCTAACGTTAGCCACCTTTCCAACAACAGATTGGAATTCATAATTTATCATAAGTTTATCAAAATCATAAAATATATTGCATGTTTTGCCAATTAGTAACACATTGTAAGAATTGCAATTCATAAACATATCATACTAATTGTAAATCATAACTTATAATACGAAGATTAAATGCATACTGTCATGTTTTGTCATTGATCATCATGTCTTGTCCCTGTGCTTCCCTCTGCTGGTCTTATTAGGTTCTTTCCCTCTTTCTATCCCTCTCTCTCCCCCTCCCTCTCTCCCTCTCTCGCTCTCTCTCTCTATCGTTCCGTTCCTGCTCCCAGCTGTTTCCCATTCTCCTAACTACCTCATTTACTCTTTCACACCTGTCCCCTATTTTACCCTCTGATTAGAGTCCCTATTTCTCCCTCTGTCTTCCGCTTCTGTCCTTGTCGGATTCTTGTTTGATGTTTGCTGTTCTGTGTCCTTGTTCCGCCCTGTCGTGTTTTTGCCTTCTTCAGATGCTGCGTGTGAGCAGGTGTCTATGTCAGCTACGGCCTGTGCCTTCCTGAAGCGACCTGCAGTCTGTGGTCGCGTCTCCAGTCGTTCCTCTCTTCTGACGAGAGGATTTCAGTTTCCTGTTTTGGATTTACCTTTGATAATATCCAGGAGAATCATTGTTTGTTTAAGACTGGAATAAAGACTCTGTTTCTATTACGTCGCTTTTGGGTCCTCATTCACCAGCATAACACATACCATACAAATTAATGCATACCATACATATAATACTAAATGGAGCGTCTTGGAATTACGTACAGAATAATACGAAATGCTCTGAGTCCAGGTTGTGTGAACAGAAAAGATCTAATCAAGCCCAGTATGGTTCGGGTTGGCCTTAACATTTGTATCAGGCAGGGCCTTGCACAGACCTATCAGGGGGAAAGTGCTCAAAATGAAAGGGCACCTGCCGGCACACTTGATTTGAAAAAAAAAGTTCATTATTCATATCTTGAAATTCATAACACACTAACTACCTCTGTAGCGATATTTGTTTTTATTTTTATTTTTTATGTTGATGACTAGATAGCTGGATAGCTAACTTGATTTTTGTTGTTGTTGACTGATTGTGATTTATATTCAATGCTCCAAAAAAATAACTTCATAATTTATTATTCATAATCTTCTAACCCATTATCCCAGAAACCCTAGACCCACTCCAATTTGCATACCGCCCAAACAGATCCACAGATGATGCAATCTCTATTGCACTCCACAATGCCCTTTCCCACCTGGACAAAAAGAACACTTATGTGAGAATGCTATTCATTGACTACAGCTCAGTGTTCAACACCATAGTACCCTCAAAGCTCATCACTAAGCTAAGGATCCGGGGACGAAACACCTCCCTCTGCAACTGGATCCTGGACTTCCTGACGGGCCGCCCCCAGGTGGTGAGGGTAGGTAGCAACACATTTGCCACGCTGATCCTCAACACTGGAGCCCCCCAGGGGTGCGTGCTCAGTCCCCTCCTGTACTCCCTGTTCACCCACGACAGCACAGCCAGGCACGACTCCAACACCATCATTAAGTTTGCAGACGACACAACAGTGGTAGGCCTGATCATGACGAGACAGCCTATAGGGAGGAGGTCAGAGACCTGGCTGGGTGGTGCCAGAATAACAACCTATCACTCAACGTAACCAAGACTAAGGAGATGATTGTGGACTACAGGAAAAGTACAAAAAAAAGTATGAATGTATGTACTTGTAAGTCGCTCTGGATAAGAGCGTCTGCTAAATGACTTAAATGTAAATGTAAATGTAAATGAAAAGGAGGACCGAGCACGCCTCCATTCTCATCAACCTGGCTGTAGTGGAGCAGGTTGAGAGCTTCAAGTTTCTTTGGTGTCCGCATCACCAACAAACTAGAATGGTCCAAACACACCAAGACAGTCGTGAAGAGGGCATGACAAAGCCTATTCCCCTCAGGAAACTAAAAAGATTTGTCATGGGTACTGAGATCCTCAAAAGGTTCTACAGCTGCAACATCGAGAGCATCCTGACTAGTTGCATCACTGCCTGGTACGGCAATTGCTCGGCCTCCGACCGCAAGGCACTACAGAGGGTAGTGTGTACGGCCCAGTACATCACTGGGGCTAAGCTGCCTGCCAACCAGGACCTCTACACCAGGTGGTGTCAGAGGAAGGCCCTAAAAAATGTCATAGACCCCAGCCACCCCAGTCATAGACTGTTCTCTCTACTACCGCATGGCAAGCGGTACCGGAGTGCCAAGTCCAGGACAAAAGGCTTCTCAACAGTATTTACACCCGAGCGATAAGACTCCTGAACAGGTAATCAAATGGCTACACGGACAATTTGCATTGTGTGACCCCCCCAACCCCTCTTTTACGCTGCTGCTACTCTCTGTTTATCATATATGCATAGTCACTTCAACTCTACATTCATGTACATATGTACATACTACCTCAATTGGCCCGACCAACCAGTGCTCCCGCACATTGGCTAACCGGGCTATCTGCATTGTGTCCCGCCACCCACCACCCACCAGCCCCTCTTTACGCTACTGCTACTCTCTGTTCATCATATATGCATAGTCACTTTAACCATATCTACATGTACATACTACCTCAATCAGCCTGACTAACCGGTGTCTGTATATAGCCTCGCTACTGTTATTCACTGTCTTTTTACTGTTGTTTTTTATTTCTTTACGCACCTATTGTTCAACTAATACCTTTTTTACACAATTTGTTAGTAAGCATTTCACTGTAAGGTCTACACCTGTTGTATTCGGCGCACGTGACAAATACACTTTGATTTGATGACACAGTATATGGCTGGCTGGCTAGTGGCTTGTGTGGATATTGTAGTGTGTGGTGGTCAGCTAGAGTGTAGACTACCTGTGTTGATGCTGTCGTAACACAAGTGCATCTCCCGACTGAAGAAGGGATTCAGTTTGGTCGGAGAGTCATAGATGCAGCTGCTCCTCTATATGTCTTTCTGCCTCTCTCTGCTGCTCTTAAGCTAGCAACCAACCAGACCCAATATTGACCATGTAAATAAAGTATTATCAAGTGTAAATCAAATGTTTTGCTGCAGCTGCTGTGGCAGTACTGTTCATATTTAAACTAGGCAGCTTGCTACACACATTTGACCGGTGACCATATCTTAAACCATGCATGTTTGGATACCAGGCACACGCAATCTCTGCCTACCCTATCCTATCCTACCCAACCCTACCCTATACCCTATCTTACCCCATACACTACTGTCCCCCATAATCCTACCCTATTCTATTCTACCCTACCCTACCCTACCCAACCCTACCCTATACCCTATCTTACCCCATACACTACTGTCCCCCATAATTCTACCCTATCCTATCCTACCCTACCCAACCCTACCCTATACCCTATCTTACCCCATACACTACTGTCCCCCATAATCCTACCCTAACCTACCCTAACCTAACCAACCCTACCCTACCCTATACCCTATCTTACCCCATACACTACTGTCCCCCATAATCCTACCCTATCCTACCCTACCCAACCCTACCCTATACCCTATCTTACCCCATACACTACTGTCCCCCATAATCCTACCCTAACCTACCCTACCCAACCCTACCCTATACCCTATCTTACCCCATACACTACTGTCCCCCATAATCCTACCCTAACCTACCCTACCCAACCCTACCCTATCTTACCCCATACACTACTGTCCCCCATAATCCTATCCTACCCACCCTACCTTGCCCGACCCTACCCTACCTTAGATGTGGATAGATGTGGATAGATGTTGATAGATGTGGAGAGATGTGGATAGATGTGGATAGATGTTGATAGATGTTGATAGATGTTGATAGATGTTGATAGATGTGGATAGATGTGGATAGATGTTGATAGATGTGGATAGATGTTGATAGATGTGGATAGATGTGGATAGATGTTGATAGATGTGGATAGATGTTGATAGATGGAGGCTGCAGCACCCAGCTCCCCCTGGCAGTAGACCAGCATATATAGTAGGAGAAGGCAGTACAGGTTGGGACACAAATACAGCCAATACATATTGTGTGTGTGTGTGTGTGTGTGTGTATGTGTCTGTGTGTCTGTGTGTCTGTCTGTGTGTGTGTGTGTGTGTGTGTGTGTGTGTGTATGTGTCTGTGTGTCTGTGTGTGTGTCTGTCTGTGTGTGTGTGTGTGTGTGTGTGTCTGTCTGTGTGTGTGTGTGTGTGTGTGTGCGTGTATGTGTCTGTGTGTCTGTGTGTGTGTCTGTGTGTGTGTGTGTGTGTGTGTGTGGGTAGATACCTTTGTATGCTCTGTGCTTCATCACCTACCACTCTATGTCCTTGCATCGGTGTACCCCTCTCAAAGCGACCATGTTTCTTATCCTCTGGCTAGAAGAGAAGATCTCAGGTAGAAGGCAATGTGCTCCGGAGGAGTAGAGAGTTGTTGAAAACAGCTCCCCCTCTTCTTCACCTCCTACTCCTCCCTCCTAGCTGGATGGAGAGGGGCAAGGCAGGGTCAGAGCTGGCTGGATGGGGAGGGGCAAGGCAGGGTCAAAGCTGGCTGGATGGGGAGGGGCAAGGCAGGGTCAGAGCTGGCTGGATGGGGAGGGGCAAAGCAGGGTCAAAGCTGGCTGGATGGGGAGGGGCAAGGCAGGGTCAGAGCTGGCTGGATAAGGAGCGACAAGGCAGAGTCAAAGCTGGCTGGGTGGGGAGGGGCAAGGCTGGGTCAGAGCTGGCTGGATAAGGAGCGACAAGGCAGGGTCAGAGCTAGCTGGATGGGGAGGGGCAAGGCAGGGTCAGAGCTGGCTGGATGGAGAAGGGCAAGGCAGGGTCAAAGCTGGCTGGATGGGGAGGGGCAAGGCAGGGTCAGAGCTGGCTGGATGGGGAGGGGCAAGGCAGGGTCAAAGCTGGCTGGATGGGGAGGGGCAAGGCAGGGTCAGAGCTGGTTGGATGGGGAGGGGCAAGGCAGGGTCAGAGCTGGCTGGATGGGGAGGGGCAAGGCAGGGTCAAAGCTGGCTGGATGGGGAGGGGCAAGGCAGGGTCAGAGCTGGCTGGATGGGGAGGGGCAAGGCAGGGTCAGAGCTAGCTGGATAAGGAGCGACAAGGCAGAGTCAGAGCTGGCTGGATAAGGAGCGACAAGGCAGAGTCAAAGCTGGCTGGATGGGGAGGGGCAAGGCAGGGTCAGAGCTAGCTGGATGGGGAGGGGCAAGGCAGGGTCAGAGCTGGCTGGATGGAGAAGGGCAAGGCAGGGTCAAAGCTGGCTGGATGGGGAGGGGCAAGGCAGGGTCAGAGCTAGCTGGATGGGGAGGGGCAAGGCAGGGTCAGAGCTGGCTGGATGGGGAGGGGCAAGGCAGGGTCAAAGCTGGCTGGATGGGGAGGGGCAAGGCAGGGTCAGAGCTGGTTGGATGGGGAGGGGCAAGGCAGGGTCAGAGCTGGCTGGATGGGGAGGGGCAAGGCAGGGTCAAAGCTGGCTGGATGGGGAGGGGCAAGGCAGGGTCAGAGCTGGCTGGATGGGGAGGGGCAAGGCAGGGTCAGAGCTAGCTGGATAAGGAGTGACAAGGCAGAGTCAGAGCTGGCTGGATGGGGAGGGGCAAGGCAGGGTCAGAGCTGGCTGGATGGAGAAGGGCAAGGCAGGGTCAAAGCTGGCTGGATGGGGAGGGGCAAGGCAGGGTCAGAGCTAGCTGGATGGGGAGGGGCAAGGCAGGGTCAGAGCTGGCTGGATGGGGAGGGGCAAGGCAGGGTCAAAGCTGGCTGGATGGGGAGGGGCAAGGCAGGGTCAGAGCTGGTTGGATGTGGAGGGGCAAGGCGGGGTCAGAGCTGGCTGGATGGGGAGGGGCAAGGCAGGGTCAAAGCTGGCTGGATGGGGAGGGGCAAGGCAGGGTCAGAGCTGGCTGGATGGGGAGGGGCAAGGCAGGGTCAGAGCTAGCTGGATAAGGAGCGACAAGGCAGAGTCAGAGCTGGCTGGATAAGGAGCGACACGGCAGAGTCAAAGCTGGCTGGATGGGGAGGGGCAAGGCAGGGTCAGAGCTAGCTGGATGGGGAGGGGCAAGGCAGGGTCAGAGCTGGCTGGATGGAGAAGGGCAAGGCAGGGTCAAAGCTGGCTGGATGGGGAGGGGCAAGGCAGGGTCAGAGCTAGCTGGATGGGGAGGGGCAAGGCAGGGTCAGAGCTGGCTGGATGGGGAGGGGCAAGGCAGGGTCAAAGCTGGCTGGATGGGGAGGGGCAAGGCAGGGTCAGAGCTGGTTGGATGGGGAGGGGCAAGGCAGGGTCAGAGCTGGCTGGATGGGGAGGGGCAAGGCAGGGTCAAAGCTGGCTGGATGGGGAGGGGCAAGGCAGGGTCAGAGCTGGCTGGATGGGGAGGGGCAAGGCAGGGTCAGAGCTAGCTGGATAAGGAGCGACAAGGCAGAGTCAGAGCTGGCTGGATAAGGAGCGACAAGGCAGAGTCAAAGCTGGCTGGATGGGGAGGGGCAAGGCTGGGTCAGAGCTGGCTGGATGGGGAGGGGCAAGGCTGGGTCAGAGCTGGCTGGATGGGGAGGGGCAAGGCTGGGTCAGAGCTGGCTGGATGGGGAGGGACAAGGCAGAGTCAGAGCTGGCTGGATAAGGAGCGACAAGGCAGAGTCAAAGCTGGCTGGATGGGGAGGGGCAAGGCTGGGTCAGAGCTGGCTGGATGGGGAGGGGCAAGGCTGGGTCAGAGCTGGCTGGATGGGGAGGGGCAAGGCTGGGTCAGAGCTGGCTGGATGGGGAGGGGCAAGGCAGGGTCAGAGCTAGCTGGATAAGGAGCGACAAGGCAGAGTCAAAGCTGGCTGGGTGGGGAGGGGCAAGGCTGGGTCAGATCTAGGTATGTGGCAAACCAGGTAGTGTGAATTTGCTAATTTGGAGAAGGAGGAAAGGGGAGCTCAGAGTGTGTGCGTGTGCGTGTGCGTGTGTGCGTGTGCGTGTGTGTGTTTGGGGGGATTATTTTTGGGAAGTGAGTATTGTTGTATTTATTTATTAAACTCACAGACATTATTCAAACAGTTTTAGAAACTTTCGAGTGTTTTCTATACAAATCTACTAATAATAAGCTTCTGGGCCTGAGTAGCAGGCAGTTTACTTTGGGCACGCTTTTCATCCGGACGTGAAAATACTGCCCCCTATCCCAGAGAGGTTTTAAGGCATTCAGTGTGCGTGTTTGTTTGTTAACAGTATGTGCAGCGTTTAGTAATTAGGTGAGAGCACTGTGTGGTGTGTGGGTGTCAGTGTTGTTGAGGTAAACACCGTACAGGAGAGAATCTCTGTCATTGGGTCATTAAGTATATATCTGAATGCGTTTATGTGAAGTAGAACGAGTGGTAGAAGAGGCAAGGTCAACTGGAAACGTGTGTTTGTGTGTGTGTGAGTGTGTGCAGATGTGCTATGTGTGTGTGTGTGTGTGTGTACGTACCTTGTGTGTGTGTGTGTGTGTGTACGTACCTTGTGTGTGTGTGAGAGAGAGAGAGAGAGAGAGAGAGAGAGAGAGAGAGAGAGAGAGAGAGAGAGAGAGAGAGAGAGAGAGAGAGAGAGAGAGAGAGAGAGAGAGAGAGAGAGAGAGAGAGAGAGAGAGAGAGAGTTGTTCCGTGATAGGAGTTTTTTGGCAGAAATATTCTCCCCCTCCAGAAATAATTTCCTTACTAATGCTATATCTGATCAAATGTAATCTTGCTGCCAGGTGCAGCACTTGTTAAAGAGAAAGTTCGCTATTTTACAACTTGATGTTAGATAGTTCCTCACTCTGAAAGTAGTCCATGGGCCAGGAGTAACTGTAATCCAGGGTTCACCTGGCACACAGACTAATCTGAAGGTATTTCTATTGTACAGTAGTGACCTCATCATCAAGGTTTCTGCCTCATTACCCAGCAGTTTTCCAGCGTTGCAGAGTTTCGCATCCTATACATTTACATAATCCTGGTTTGGGAGGGTCATTACCCTCCCCCTAACCTAGAGCTGCGCCACTGGAATGGCAAGTACACGGCAGAGTTGATGACAAATATCCAACCCATGGCAAAGTTGTAAATTGACACTTGATCTGCACATATTTGGATTAAAATGTCAAGAAGACAGGATCATACTGGAATTTATTATGGATGTTAGAAACTGGTGAGTTGTTCTGATGCTAACAAGCATGCATTTACACACAGCAGTCAGTGCACAACTGAGGCGCTGTATTGTCAGCGCGCCATTTGTTTTCTCAGCAGTTTGAATTGTGTCCTGTCTGACAGTGAAATGTGACTAGCTCTTACCTTAGGTTGGCCTATGGTGTAGCTAGCTAGTTAGTGTTGCAAAAGCCCATTACATGCATTGTAAGGTAGCAGTGTGACAATTTTCCCACAGTTTGTTTTATAGCTAGCTACATTTTGTGGAGAAATTTAGGACTGGCATTTAGACATGAGCTAGCTAACGTTAGCTAGCTTCTGTGTCAAGGTCAGCTGCTGTTGTCTAGCTCTAATTAGCTAGCTTCATTTGACATTTTCATCAACATATTATCTTAAATATGATGGTAGGGTGATTTTAATATAACATTGAGCTTCAACCAAAGCCGACATTGAGCTTGGACCGACGAGACAATGATTCAAGAAAAGTCTACCAGAGAGAAAGACAGGGTGGCAAGGAGCACGATAGAGGTGGAAGAAAAGATGAAAGAGAAGAGGATTTGAGAGAGGCAGAGGAGGAGAGGAAAACAAGGAAGAAGAGGGAAGGAGGAGAGCAGGAGAAGGTGTGGAAGAGAATGAGGGCAGGAATGAAGAGGTGTGGAAGAGAATGAGGGCAGGAATGAAGAGGTGTGGAAGAGAATGAGGGCAGGAATGAAGAGGTGTGGAAGAGAATGTGGGCAGGAATGAAGAGGTGTGGAAGAGAATGAGGGCAGGAATGAAGAGGTGTGGAAGAGAATGTGGGCAGGAATGAAGAGGTGTGGAAGAGAATGAGGGCAGGAATGAAGAGGTGTGGAAGAGAATGAGGGCAGGAATGAAGAGGTGTGGAAGAGAATGAGGGCAGGAATGGAGAGGTGTGGAAGAGAATGAGGGCAGGAATGAAGAGGTGTGGAAGAGAATGAGGGCAGGAATGAGAAGGTGTGGAATAGAATGAGGGCAGGAATGAAGAGGTGTGGAAGAGAATGAGGGCAGGAATGAAGAGGTGTGGAAGAGAATGAGGGCAGGAATGAGAAGGTGTGGAAGAGAATGAGGGCAGGAATGAAGAGGTGTGGAAGAGAATGAGGGCAGGAATGAAGAGGTGTGGAAGAGAATGAGGGCAGGAATGAAGAGGTGTTGAAGAGAATGAGGGCAGGAATGAAGAGGTGTGGAAGAGAATGAGGGCAGGAATGAAGAGGTGTTGAAGAGGAAAGGAGAGCAAGAGACAAAGGGAGGAAGAAGATAGTGTAGGCTGCAGACAAAGGGAGGAAGATGATAGTGTAGGCTGCAGACAAAGGGAGGAAGATGATAGTGTAGGCTGCAGACAAAGGGAGGAATAGGGTAGAAGAGTCAGTAGAGGGGGGTCAGTCAGCTCCATGTTTCTTATTAACCTAATAGGTATATACACAACTCTGAAACACTGACCTCTCTTTCTTTCTCTGTCTCAACAGCACCACCAGACGCCCACGCTCCCTCTACTGTTCCCTTTACTATCCTCCACAGCTTGTGCATCCCCTCTTGGGCTTACCGTAGCCCGGAGATCCCCTCCGCTTCCAACTTTACACCCACCTTCCACTTCTCTTTGTGCTGATTATTGGAGAGTAGGACAGGATTTAGCCACGGAGCCAAGCTGAAAGCAGAACAGAGAAAGAGAGAGGATGTGTGGGTTATTCATGCCAGTTCTTTGGAGATTGCAGATATAGAAAGGAATGGATGACCGAGGATCCATCCATTTCTATGGCTCATTTCTCTGAAACCTCATCATAATCCCACTACAGCCGTGTAATCGCGTTGGTGTTTAAGGGAGACAATGTATATCGTAATAGGAGTTTATGCTCGTCATTCTGTCCTTTTTTTTCTTGCTGTCTCTTTCTCTTACTCTCCCCTTTTCTCCCTCTCCCTCACTCTGCCCAGCCAGTCAGACAACACACACACACACACACACACACACACACACACACACACACACACACACACACACACACACACACACACACACACACACACACACACACACACACACACACACACACACACACACACACACACACACACACACACACTTAGAGCAGACACACACTTAGAGCAGACACAAACAAGCAGAGAATGAGGATAAAGGTGATGACATTATCTCATCTCAGCCTGAACATATCTCTGCTGATCAACGGAGGAAGCCGAGCAAAAAGTGGAGAAATGGGGGAACATGATTATCCTCCAGCGGCGAGATGAGATGACTCAATAAGTACTAATTGATAAATGGTAGACGTCAGGAAATGTAATTGTGGGCCTAATCCTGCTCCTTAGTTTAATTGGGAGAAATGCTGAAACAAGTGACGAATAGTCCATTCTATATCTGTGGGGAAAATATATTATGGGTCAGAATAAAAGTACTTTGTAAGAAGATCTTTCTCCCTGTTCTGTACTTTCTATCAGTATACCGCTACATAAGAGGGTCCCTTCTCTCTGGATCTCTTATGGGTTCGTAACAAATGCTGGACCTTTGCTTTTAGGTACTTCCTCTTCTGTTTCTGTATACAGCCTGTATGTCCCTGTATACAGCTTGTCTGTCCCTGTATACAGCCTTTCTGTCCCTGTATACAGCCTGTCTGTCCCTGTATACAGCCTGTCTGTCTCTGTGTACAGCCTTTCTGTCCCTGTATACAGCCTGTCTATCCCTGTATACAGCCTGTCTGTCCCTGTATACAGCCTTTCTGTCCCTGTATACAGCCGGTCTGTCCCTGTATACAGCCTGTCTGTCCTTGTATACAGCCTGTCTGTCCCTGTATACAGCCTGTCTGTCCTTGTATACAGCCTGTCTGTCCCTGTATACAGCCTTTCTGTCCCTGTGTACAGCCTGTCTATCCCTGTATACAGCCTGTCTGTCCCTGTATACAGCCTTTCTGTCCCTGTATACAGCCGGTCTGTCCCTGTATACAGCCTGTCTGTCCTTGTATACAGCCTGTCTCTCCCTGTATACAGCCTGTCTGTCCTTGTATACAGCCGGTCTGTCCCTGTATACAGCCGGTCTGTCCCTGTATACAGCCGGTCTGTCCCTGTATACAGCCGGTCTGTCCCTGTATACAGCCACTCTACCTAGTAAGAAGATCTTACTCCTATACAGTATACCACTGCTTTGTTTCTCTCCCAGTCTAAATCCCTCTGGACTGAGCGGACTCCCTCTCCCCACCACCATCCTGACATCCGTCTAGAAAGCCAGGGCCCAGAGGTTTTCTGTCCATCTGCCAATCAAAGACTGAGGTGGAGTACAGGTACCCGACACAATGGAGGAAATTGGGTTGAGAGTGAGGACATGTTGATATGCACTTTGGAATGGGGAGAATCAGGGTTATTCTCTCCTCTCCTCTTTTTTCCATAACCTGGAATCTGATTTGTGAGTTTTCGCGTGCCTGCATGTGCTTGCATGTGCGCGTCTGCACATGTGTATGTGTGTATCTAACGCCATGTGTGCAGCTTTCTTCCCCTGTATTGGAGCTGGGAGTTGCAGCGAGACAAAGCGCCCATTGAGCCATTGCGCTCTCTAGCTCTCTGCTAGGCGCCCATTAGAAGAGATAGCTCCTATTCTCAGCCGTGCTCCCCTGCTCTGATTAACAGCCTACACCACAGCAGAAGCAATATGGCTGACATTTAACTATTATCTTCCACCACCCTCTACCCTACTTTCTATCTCGCCTACGTCAATCGACTTAGTTAACAAGCGTGTTACGGACCGTGCTAAACTGCATTTATGATACAATGTGAACTTACTAAGTCAGGGTTGGTGGTTTATCCATAAATGCATGAGACCCAACAGGCCTCAGATCCAATGAATGGGTAAACTAAGGATGTTAGCTAGAAAAAGCCTGAAGGAATATTTTGAGTTAACCTTGATCCTTCAAGTGTCCACTGAACGGTCATTATTATTTAACCCCTCAGTGATTACAGTAGGCGTTATGGTGTATAGGAGCTGACGTTTATACCTTAGATATAGCAGTGTATTCTATAAGAAAGTGAGCTCTTCAGCAGCATAGTAACCCATATGTTGATGATGTGTAGTTGTTCGGGAAAAAGTGAATGCTTTCAAATACAAGTCCAACTTTCACTACATAGCCAACTCTTCAGTACTGTAAGTATGAAACATGCTGTGTGTCTGTGTGTGCATGTGTGCATGTGTGCATGTGTGCATGTGTGTGAGAGAGAGCGAGAGACACGAATAGAAAGAGAGATGTAGAGAGAAATAAAATTACAGAGACAGTGAGAAAGATGGAACAAGAGAGAAAAATGAGAGAGAGATGGAGAGAGATAAATAAAATCCCAGGGAGACAGAGAGAGAGCAACTGAGCAAACGAGCTGATACTCAGTCACCATGGCAACCATTTGACGTGTAGCTGCCATACCTGCTGCCAATAAGGACACTACTTCTCCGACGGCTTTCCATGGTCATGTGTGTATAGCAGTGGTGTAAAGTACTTCAGTAAAAATACTTTAAAGTACTGCTTAAGTAGTTTTTTGGGGTATCTGTACTTTACTCTTTATATTTTGAACAACTTTTAGAATTCTACAATGCTATTGGACTGCTTTGTTAGCACTAATTGGAATATGCTTTGAGACTCCGCCGATAACATTGACACGCTAACCACCTCCGTCACCGGCTTCATTAGGAAATGCATCGGTGACGTTGTCCACACAGTGAAGGTTCGCTGCTTCCCCAATCAAAAGCCCTGGATTAACACTGAGGTTGGTGCTAAACTAAAGGACAGAGCTACTGTTTACAGGGCTATCATAGACAACACTAAGGCTACAGCTGAGGACAGGAACAAGAAGAACAAGTCCCGCTATGACCTCCGCAGAGTCCTCAAACGAGCAAAAGGACAAGATTGGACAAAGGTGAAATCATGTTACACAGACTCTGACACCTGCCACATGTGGCAGGGATTACATCCATTACGGATTACAAAGGAAGACAGCCATGATGTGGCAGGGATTACATCCATTACGAATTACAAAGGTAGACCCAGCCGTGATGTGGCAGGGATTACATCCATTACGGATTACAAAGGAAGACCCAGCCGTGATGTGGCAGGGATTACATCCATTACGGATTACAAAGGAAGACCCAGCCGTGATGTGGCAGGGATTACATCCATTACGAATTACAAAGGAAGACCCAGCCGTGATGTGGCAGGGATTACATCCATTACGGATTACAAAGGAAGACCCAGCCGTGATATGGCAGGGATTACATCCATTACGGATTACAAAGGAAGACCCAGCCGTGATGTGGCAGGGATTACATCCATTACGGATTACAAAAGAAGACACAGCCATGATGTGGCAGGGATTACATCCATTACGGATTACAAAGGAAGACCTAGCCGTGATGTGGCAGGGATTACAAAGGTAGACACAGCCGTGATGTGGCAGGGATTACATCCATTACGGATTACAAAGGAAGACCCAGCCATGATGTGGCAGGGATTACATCCATTACGGATTATCAAGGAAGACACAGCCGTGATGTGGCAGGGATTACATCCATTACGGATTACAAAGGTAGACACAGCCGTGATGTGGCAGGGATTACATCCATTACGGATTACAAAGGAAGACCCAGCCATGATGTGGCAGGGATTACATCCATTACGGATTACAAAGGAAGACCCAGCCATGATGTGGCAGGGATTACATCCATTACGGATTACAAAGGAAGACCCAGCCGTGATGTGGCAGGGATTACATCCATTACCGGATTACAAAGGAAGACACAGCCATGATGTGGCAGGGATTACATCCATTACGGATTACAAAGGAAGACACAGCCATGATGTGGCAGGGATTACATCCATTACGGATTACAAAGGTAGACCCAGCCGTGATGTGGCAGGAGCTACAGTCCATTACCGGATTACAAAGGAAGACACAGCCATGATGTGGCAGGGATTACATCCATTACGGATTACAAAGGAAGACCCAGCCGTGATGTGGCAGGGATTACATCCATTACGGATTACAAAGGTAGACACAGCCGTGATGTGGCAGGGATTACATCCATTACGGATTACAAAGGAAGACACAGCCATGATGTGGCAGGGATTACATCCATTACGGATTACAAAGGTAGACACAGCCGTGATGTGGCAGGGATTACATCCATTACGGATTACAAAGGTAGACACAGCCATGATGTGGCAGGGATTACATCCATTACGGATTACAAAGGAAGACACAGCCATGATGTGGCAGGGATTACATCCATTACGGATTACAAAGGAAGACACAGCCATGATGTGGCAGGGATTACATCCATTACGGATTACAAAGGAAGACACAGCCATGATGTGGCAGGGATTACATCCATTACGGATTACAAAGGAAGACCCAGCCGTGATGTGGCAGGGATTACATCCATTACGGATTACAAAGGAAGACCCAGCCGTGATGTGGCAGGGATTACATCCATTACGGATTACAAAGGAAGACCCAGCCGTGATGTGGCAGGGATTACATCCATTACGGATTACAAAGGAAGACCCAGCCGTGATGTGGCAGGGATTACATCCATTACGGATTACAAAGGAAGACACAGCCGTGATGTGGCAGGGATTACATCCATTACGGATTACAAAGGAAGACACAGCCTTGATGTGGCAGGAGCTACAGTCCATTACTGGATTACAAAGGTAGACACAGCCGTGATGTGGCAGGGATTACATCCATTACGGATTACAAAGGAAGACACAGCCGTGATGTGGCAGGAGCTACAGTCCATTACCGGATTACAAAGGTAGACACAGCCGTGATGTGGCAGGGATTACATCCATTACGGATTACAAAGGAAGACACAGCCATGATGTGGCAGGAGCTACAGTCCATTACGGATTACAAAGGAAGACACAGCCGTGATGTGGCAGGGATTACATCCATTACGGATTACAAAGGAAGACACAGCCGTGATGTGGCAGGAGCTACAGTCCATTACCGGATTACAAAGGAAGACACAGCCATGATGTGGCAGGGATTACATCCATTACGGATTACAAAGGAAGACACAGCCGTGATGTGGCAGGGGCTACAGTCCATTACCGGATTACAAAGGAAGACACAGCCATGATGTGGCAGGGATTACATCCATTACGGATTACAAAGGAAGACACAGCCATGATGTGGCAGGGATTACATCCATTACGGATTACAAAGGAAGACCCAGCCGTGATGTGGCAGGGATTACATCCATTACGAATTACAAAGGAAGACCCAGCCGTGATGTGGCAGGGATTACATCCATTACGGATTACAAAGGAAGACCCAGCCGTGATATGGCAGGGATTACATCCATTACGGATTACAAAGGAAGACCCAGCCGTGATGTGGCAGGGATTACATCCATTACGGATTACAAAGGAAGACACAGCCATGATGTGGCAGGGATTACATCCATTACGGATTACAAAGGAAGACCTAGCCGTGATGTGGCAGGGATTACAAAGGTAGACACAGCCGTGATGTGGCAGGGATTACATCCATTACGGATTACAAAGGAAGACCCAGCCATGATGTGGCAGGGATTACATCCATTACGGATTATCAAGGAAGACACAGCCGTGATGTGGCAGGGATTACATCCATTACGGATTACAAAGGTAGACACAGCCGTGATGTGGCAGGGATTACATCCATTACGGATTACAAAGGAAGACCCAGCCATGATGTGGCAGGGATTACATCCATTACGGATTACAAAGGAAGACCCAGCCATGATGTGGCAGGGATTACATCCATTACGGATTACAAAGGAAGACCCAGCCGTGATGTGGCAGGGATTACATCCATTACCGGATTACAAAGGAAGACACAGCCATGATGTGGCAGGGATTACATCCATTACGGATTACAAAGGAAGACACAGCCATGATGTGGCAGGGATTACATCCATTACGGATTACAAAGGTAGACCCAGCCGTGATGTGGCAGGAGCTACAGTCCATTACCGGATTACAAAGGAAGACACAGCCATGATGTGGCAGGGATTACATCCATTACGGATTACAAAGGAAGACCCAGCCGTGATGTGGCAGGGATTACATCCATTACGGATTACAAAGGTAGACACAGCCGTGATGTGGCAGGGATTACATCCATTACGGATTACAAAGGAAGACACAGCCATGATGTGGCAGGGATTACATCCATTACGGATTACAAAGGTAGACACAGCCGTGATGTGGCAGGGATTACATCCATTACGGATTACAAAGGTAGACACAGCCATGATGTGGCAGGGATTACATCCATTACGGATTACAAAGGAAGACACAGCCATGATGTGGCAGGGATTACATCCATTACGGATTACAAAGGAAGACACAGCCATGATGTGGCAGGGATTACATCCATTACGGATTACAAAGGAAGACCCAGCCGTGATGTGGCAGGGATTACATCCATTACGGATTACAAAGGAAGACCCAGCCGTGATGTGGCAGGGATTACATCCATTACGGATTACAAAGGAAGACCCAGCCGTGATGTGGCAGGGATTACATCCATTACGGATTACAAAGGAAGACCCAGCCGTGATGTGGCAGGGATTACATCCATTACGGATTACAAAGGAAGACACAGCCGTGATGTGGCAGGGATTACATCCATTACGGATTACAAAGGAAGACACAGCCTTGATGTGGCAGGAGCTACAGTCCATTACTGGATTACAAAGGTAGACACAGCCGTGATGTGGCAGGGATTACATCCATTACGGATTACAAAGGAAGACACAGCCGTGATGTGGCAGGAGCTACAGTCCATTACCGGATTACAAAGGTAGACACAGCCGTGATGTGGCAGGGATTACATCCATTACGGATTACAAAGGAAGACACAGCCATGATGTGGCAGGAGCTACAGTCCATTACGGATTACAAAGGAAGACACAGCCGTGATGTGGCAGGGATTACATCCATTACGGATTACAAAGGAAGACACAGCCGTGATGTGGCAGGAGCTACAGTCCATTACCGGATTACAAAGGAAGACACAGCCATGATGTGGCAGGGATTACATCCATTACGGATTACAAAGGAAGACACAGCCGTGATGTGGCAGGGGCTACAGTCCATTACCGGATTACAAAGGAAGACACAGCCATGATGTGGCAGGGATTACATCCATTACGGATTACAAAGGAAGACACAGCCATGATGTGGCAGGGATTACATCCATTACCGGATTACAAAGGAAGACACAGCCGTGATGTGGCAGGGATTACATCCATTACGGATTACAAAGGAAGACCCAGCCGTGATGTGGCAGGGATTACATCCATTACGGATTACAAAGGTAGACACAGCCGTGATGTGGCAGGGATTACATCCATTACGGATTACAAAGGAAGACCCAGCCGTGATGTGGCAGGGATTATATCCATTACGGATTACAAAGGAAGACCCAGCCGTGATGTGGCAGGGATTACATCCATTACGGATTACAAAGGAAGACCCAGCCGTGATGTGGCAGGGATTACATCCATTACGGATTACAAAGGAAGACACAGCCATGATGTGGCAGGAGCTACAGTCCATTACCGGATTACAAAGGAAGACCCAGCCGTGATGTGGCAGGGGCTACATTCCATTACCGGATTACAAAGGTAGACACAGCCGTGATGTGGCAGGGGCTACAGTCCATTACCGGATTACAACGGAAGACCCAGCCGTGATGTGGCAGGGACTACAGTCCATTACGGATTACAAAGGTAGACCCAGCCGTGATGTGGCAGGGACTACAGTCTACTACTGGATTACAAAGGAAGACCCAGCCGTGATGTGGCAGGGACTATACAGTCCATTACGGATTACAAAGGTAGACCCAGCCGTGATGTGGCAGGGGCTATAGTCCACTACTGGATTACAAAGGAAGACCCAGCCGTGATGTGGCAGGGGCTACAGTCCATTACGGATTACAAAGGAAGACCCAGCCGTGATGTGGCAGGTGCTACAGTCCATTACTGGATTACAAAGGAAGACCCAGCCGTGATGTGGCAGGTGCTACAGTCCATTACTGGATTACAAAGGAAGACCCAGCCGTGATGTTGCAGGTGCTACAGTCCATTACTGGATTACAAAGGTAGACACAGCCGTGATGTAGCAGGGGCTACAGTCCACTACTGGATTACAAAGGAAGACCCAGCCGTGATGTGGCAGGGGCTATAGTCCATTACGGATTACAAAGGAAGACCGAGCCGTGATGTGGCAGGGGCTATAGTCCATTACGGATTACAAAGGAAGACCCAGCCGTGATGTGGCAGGGGCTACAGTCCATTACAGATTACAAAGGAAGACCCAGCCGTGATTTGGCAGGGGCTACAGTCCATTACGGATTACAAAGGAAGACCCAGCCGTGATGTGGCAGGGGCTACAGTCCATTACAGATTACAAAGGAAGACCCAGCCGTGATGTGGCAGGGACTACAGTCCAATACGGATTACAAAGGTAGACCCAGCCGTGATGTGGCAGGAGCTACAGTCCATTACCGGATTACAAAGGAAGACACAGCCGTGATGTGGCAGGGATTACATCCATTACGGATTACAAAGGAAGACCCAGCCGTGATGTGGCAGGGATTACATCCATTACGGATTACAAAGGTAGACACAGCCGTGATGTGGCAGGGATTACATCCATTACGGATTACAAAGGAAGACCCAGCCGTGATGTGGCAGGGATTATATCCATTACGGATTACAAAGGAAGACCCAGCCGTGATGTGGCAGGGATTACATCCATTACGGATTACAAAGGAAGACCCAGCCGTGATGTGGCAGGGATTACATCCATTACGGATTACAAAGGAAGACACAGCCATGATGTGGCAGGAGCTACAGTCCATTACCGGATTACAAAGGAAGACCCAGCCGTGATGTGGCAGGGGCTACATTCCATTACCGGATTACAAAGGTAGACACAGCCGTGATGTGGCAGGGGCTACAGTCCATTACCGGATTACAACGGAAGACCCAGCCGTGATGTGGCAGGGACTACAGTCCATTACGGATTACAAAGGTAGACCCAGCCGTGATGTGGCAGGGACTACAGTCTACTACTGGATTACAAAGGAAGACCCAGCCGTGATGTGGCAGGGACTATACAGTCCATTACGGATTACAAAGGTAGACCCAGCCGTGATGTGGCAGGGGCTATAGTCCACTACTGGATTACAAAGGAAGACCCAGCCGTGATGTGGCAGGGGCTACAGTCCATTACGGATTACAAAGGAAGACCCAGCCGTGATGTGGCAGGTGCTACAGTCCATTACTGGATTACAAAGGAAGACCCAGCCGTGATGTGGCAGGTGCTACAGTCCATTACTGGATTACAAAGGAAGACCCAGCCGTGATGTTGCAGGTGCTACAGTCCATTACTGGATTACAAAGGTAGACACAGCCGTGATGTAGCAGGGGCTACAGTCCACTACTGGATTACAAAGGAAGACCCAGCCGTGATGTGGCAGGGGCTATAGTCCATTACGGATTACAAAGGAAGACCGAGCCGTGATGTGGCAGGGGCTATAGTCCATTACGGATTACAAAGGAAGACCCAGCCGTGATGTGGCAGGGGCTACAGTCCATTACAGATTACAAAGGAAGACCCAGCCGTGATTTGGCAGGGGCTACAGTCCATTACGGATTACAAAGGAAGACCCAGCCGTGATGTGGCAGGGGCTACAGTCCATTACAGATTACAAAGGAAGACCCAGCCGTGATGTGGCAGGGACTACAGTCCAATACGGATTACAAAGGTAGACCCAGCCGTGATGTGGCAGGAGCTACAGTCCATTACCGGATTACAAAGGTAGACACAGCCGTGATGTGGCAGGAGCTACAGTCCATTACCGGATTACAAAGGAAGACCCAGCCGTGATGTGGCAGGGGCTACATTCCATTACCGGATTACAAAGGTAGACCCAGCCGTGTTGTGGCAGGAGCTACAGTCCATTACCGGATTACAAAGGTAGACACAGCCGTGATGTGGCAGGAGCTACAGTCCATTACCGGATTACAAAGGAAGACACAGCCGTGATGTGGCAGGGGCTACAGTCCATTACGGATTACAAAGGTAGACACAGCCGTGATGTGGCAGGGGCTATAGTCCACTACTGGATTACAAAGGAAGACCCAGCCGTGATGTGGCAGGGGCTACAGTCCATTACGGATTACAAAGGAAGACCCAGCCGTGATGTGGCAGGGGCTATAGTCCATTACAGATTACAAAGGAAGACCCAGCCGTGATGTGGCAGGGGCTACAGTCCATTACCGGATTACAAAGGAAGACCCAGCCGTGATGTGGCAGGGGCTACAGTCCATTACCGGATTACAAAGGTAGACACAGCCGTGATGTGGCAGGTGCTACAGTCCATTACGGATTACAAAGGTAGACCCAGCCGTGACGTGGCAGGGGCTACAGTCCATTACGGATTACAAAGGTAGACACAGCCGTGATGTGGCAGGGGCTACAGTCCATTACCGGATTACAAAGGAAGACCCAGCCGTGATGTGGCAGGGGCTACAGTCTACTACTGGATTACAAAGGAAGACCCAGCCGTGATGTGGCAGGGACTATACAGTCCATTACGGATTACAAAGGTAGACACAGCCGTGATGTGGCAGGGGCTATAGTCCACTACTGGATTACAAAGGAAGACCCAGCCGTGATGTGGCAGGGGCTACAGTCCATTACGGATTACAAAGGAAGACCCAGCCATGATGTGGCAGGGGCTATAGTCCATTACAGATTACAAAGGAAGACCCAGCCGTGATGTGGCAGGGGCTACAGTCCATTACCGGATTACAAAGGAAGACCCAGCCGTGATGTGGCAGGGGCTACAGTCCATTACCGGATTACAAAGGTAGACACAGCCGTGATGTGGCAGGTGCTACAGTCCATTACGGATTACAAAGGTAGACCCAGCCGTGATGTGGCAGGGGCTACAGTCCATTACGGATTACAAAGGTAGACACAGCCGTGATGTGGCAGGGGCTACAGTCCATTACGGATTACAAAGGAAGACCCAGCCGTGATGTGGCAGGGGCTACAGTCCATTACAGATTACAAAGGTAGACACAGCCGTGATGTGGCCAGGGCTATAGTCCATTACGGATTACAAAGGAAGACCCAGCCGTGATGTGGCAGGGGCTACAGTCCATTACGGATTACAAAGGAAGACCCAGCCGTGATGTGGCAGGGGCTACAGTCCATTACGGATTACAAAGGAAGACCCAGCCGTGATGTGGCAGGGGCTACAGTCCATTACGGATTACAAAGGAAGACCCAGCCGTGATGTGACCAATGATGCCTTTCTACTAGACCAACTCAATGCATTTTATGCACGCTTCGACAATAACAACATCGTGCCGGGTGTGAGGGCCGCCACCGACCCAGACGACTGGGTGATCTCAACTCTCCGAGGTCGACGTGAGTAAGGTCTTTAATCAGGTCAACAACAGCATGGCCGCGGAGCCCGACGGTATTCCAGGGCTCGTTTTCAGAGTATGCGCAGAACAGCTGGCAGGCATATTCACAGTAATTTTCAGTCTCTCCATGTCCAAGTCTGAAATCGCCACATGTTTTAAGGTGACCTTCATCATTCCTGTTCACAAAAACTCTAAGGCTTCATGCCACAATGACTACCGCCCTGTAGCACTCACATCTGTAATCATGAAGCTTTGAGAGGCTGGTTATGGCACACATCAACTCCATCATCCCAGACACCCTAGACGCACTCCAATTTGCATACCGCCCAAACAGATCCATAGACAACGCAATCTCAATTGCACTTCATACTGCCCTCATCCACCTAGATAAGAGGAATACCTATGTGAGAATGCTGTTCATTGACTACAGCTCAGCGTTCAACACCATTGTCCCCTCCAAGCTCATCACCAAGCTAAGGACTGAACACCGCCCTCTGCAACTGGATCCTGGACTTCCTGACGGGCCGACCCCAGGTGGTAAGGGTAGGCAACATCCCCTCTGCCATGCTGACCCTCAGCACAGGGTCTGTGCTTAGTCCCCTACAGTACTCCTTGTTCACCCACGACTGAATGGCCGTGCACGACTCCAACACCATCATCAGGTTTGCTGACAACACAACGAGCACACCCCCATCCACATCAACGGGGCTGCAGTGGAGCAGGTTGAGAGTTTCAAGATCATAAAATGGTCCACACACACGTGCACAGTCGTGAAGAAGGTGTGACAGCGCCTCTACCCCCCCCAGGAGTTTGAACAAGGTTTGACATGGGCCTTCAGATGCTCAAAAAGTTCTACACCTGCAACATTTAGAGCATCTTGACTGGGTGCAACACTGCTTGGTAAGGCTACAGCCCATAGAAACGCATTGAATAACACATTCATAAATTGAACAAAAATAATACGGAATTCTAAGGAATAGGTTTTTTAAGCCTCTGTCCTATATCTAGGAGATATAAAAAAGATCATGGTGGCATAAAGGTGTTTCCACCGCCATTTCCCCGCATAATTAATTTTACCGACACAAAAAAATCCCACCATGTCGAACAAACAAATTATCTGGAAGCATGGTCTGAGCAACCAGCTCTCACAGTCTCACGTCAGAATTAGACATTTAAGGTTTAATGTTAGTGTTAGGTTCAATCATTAACTCCAAATTCTTAGCTTAGGCATTAACTCCGAATGGATAAGTTAGGGTTAAGGTCTGGGATAGGCTTAATTTAATTTTAAAAAAATGGAATCAGATGCCAAGAGACTCCTCCAAAACCTCCTCTGTATCCTGACACTCCTCCACCCCTCCTCTGTATCCTGACACTCCACCACCCCCTCCTCTGTATCCTGACACTCCTCCACCCCCTCCTCTGTATCCTGACACTCCATCACCCCCTCCTCTGTATCCTGACACTCCACCACCCCCTCCTCTGTATCCTGACACTCCACCACCCCCTCCTCTGTATCCTGACACTCCTCCACCACCTCCTCTGTATCCTGACACTCCACCACCCCTCCTCTGTATCCTGACACTCCTCCACCCCCTCCTCTGTATCCTGACACTCCTCCTCCACCCCCTGCTCTGTATCCTGACACTCCTCCACCACCTCCTCTGTATCCTGACACTCCACGACCCCCTCCTCTGTATCCTGACACTCCTCCACCCCCTCCTCTGTATCCTGACACTCCACCACCCCCTCCTCTGTATCCTGACACTCCACCACCCCCTCCTCTGTATCCTGACACTCCTCCACCACCTCCTCTGTATCCTGACACTCCTCCACCCCTCCTCTGTATCCTGACACTCCTCCACCCCCTCCTCTGTATCCTGACACTCCTCCTCCACCCCCTGCTCTGTATCCTGACACTCCTCCACCCCCTGCTCTGTATCCTGACACTCCTCCACCCCCTGCTCTGTATCCTGACACTCCACGACCCCCTCTTCTGTATCCTGACACTCCTCCACCCCCTCCTCTGTATCCTGACATTCCACCACCCCCTCCTCTGTATCCTGACACTCCACGACCCCCTCTTCTGTATCCTGACACTCCTCCACCCCCTCCTCTGTATCCTGACACTCCACGACCCCCTCTTCTGTATCCTGACACTCCTCCACCACCTCCTCTGTATCCTGACACTCCACGACCCCCTCTTCTGTATCCTGACACTCCTCCACCCCCTCCTCTGTATCCTGACACTCCACGACCCCCTCCTCTGTATCCTGACACTCCTCCACCACCTCCTCTGTATCCTGACACTCCTCCTCCACCCCCTCCTCTGTATCCTGACACTCCTCCACGACCCCCTCTTCTGTATCCTGACACTCCTCCACCCCCTCCTCTGTATCCTGACACTCCACCACCCCCTCCTCTGTATCCTGACACTCCTCCACCCCCTCCTCTGTATCCTGACACTCCTCCACCCCCTCCTCTGTATCCTGACACTCCACGACCCCCTGCTCTGTATCCTGACACTCCTCCACCCCCTGCTCTGTATCCTGACACTCCACGACCCCCTCCTCTGTATCCTGACACTCCTCCACCCCCTCCTCTGTATCCTGACATTCCACCACCCCCTCCTCTGTATCCTGACACTCCACGACCCCCTCTTCTGTATCCTGACACTCCTCCACCCCCTCCTCTGTATCCTGACACTCCACCACCCCCTCCTCTGTATCCTGACTCTACTCCTGTCAGTCACTCCCTTTTCGGAGTAATGGTGTGTGTGTGTGTGTGTGTGTGTGTGTGTGTGTGTGTGTGTGTGTGTGTGTGTGTGTGTGTGTGTGTGTGTGTGTGTGTGTGTTCCAGATACAGCCAGGTCGCTCAAGATCCGCTGCAAAATTTGACGCCCATCCAGGCAAGCAGAACGTCGGGAAACCGGCCACTAGGGGCAACAGTGAGCGGTATTTCCGTCATGTAGGCTTGGGTTTTGTTTGAACCCTATCCCAAACCTTAACCCTTACCTTAACCATTCATAACCCTATCCCAAACCTTAACCCTTACCTTAACCATTCATAACCCTATCCCAAACCTTAACCCTTACCTTAACCATTCATAACCCTATCCCAAACCTTAACCCTTACCTTAACCATTCATAACCCTATCCCAAACCTTAACCCTTACCTTAACCATTCATAACCCTATCCCAAACCTTAACCCTTACCTTAACCATTCATAACCCTATCCCAAACCTTAACCCTTACCTTAACCATTCATAACCCTATCCCAAACCTTAACCCTTACCTTAACCATTCATAACCCTATCCCAAACCTTAACCCTTACCTTAACCATTTGGAATGAATGCCTAAACTTAACCGGATTCTGCAGTGAGACTGAGAGAGCTTCTAGTCCAGATAAGCACATGTCCCCAAGACTATATAACTGCTGTCATGTCCTTAACCGCCAGCTGATTCTTAAAAAGCTGATCTACCCTCCTTACCATCATCCCTCCTCCTTGTCTTCCTCCCCCTCCTCTTCCTCTCCTCCTCCTCCACCTCCTCTCCCTCTTCACATCCTCCTCCTCCCCCTCCACTTCCTCCCCACCTCCTCCCCCTCCACTTCCTCTCCACCTCCTCCCCCTCCACTTCCTCTCCACCTCCTCCCCCTCCACTTCCTCTCCACCTCCTCCACCTCCTCTTCCTCTTCACCTCCTCCTCCTCCCCCTCCACTTCCTCTCCACCTCCTCCCCCTCCACTTCCTCTCCACCTCCTCCACCTCCTCTCCCCTCTTCACCTCCTCCTCCTCCTCCTCCTCCTCCTCCTCCCCCTCCTACCCCTCCTCTTCCTCTTCTCCTCCTCCTCCCCCTCCACTTCCTCTCCACCTCCTCCACCTCCTCTCCCCTCTTCACCTCCTCCTCCTCCTCCCCCTCCTCCCCCTCCTCTTCCTCTTCTCCTCCTCCTCCTCCTCCTCCTCCTCCTCCCCCTCCTACCCCTCCTCTTCCTCTTCTCCTCCTCCTCCTCCTCCTCCCCTATGCATTCATGCACACTGTCAAAATGCAAAAAAAGACAGAATCAAGCACCAACACGTACACTCACTCTTACAAAACCTATACCTACCATACACGAGTCCTCTTAGGGGCTTCACCCCCTCCCTGAATGAGGGGTTAGCTCCCCTAAATGCAACACATGTCCAACTTTGGGAAGTCTCTAAATAATACTAATTAATTATTAACTTAAGCTACAAGAGTGTAGACCTAATGGCAATTGTCTAATGTCATTAGACATTTTGGTGATTTGTATGAAATGGGTGCACAGTGCACTGTTCGGATGCTGGTATTATTTTGAAGCGGACAAACATGCCCTATACTGCTTTTGTTCACATTTAAAGGTAATACATTTTTACCGTTAAATTACATGTCTATTAAGCCCATCTAAAAAAGAATGGTGTGCATGCCCCCCCCCTCATCATAATATAATTCGAACTCTGCAAGAGACTGTGGCAGAATACCAACAAACCCCATTATGATGCATGTGATGTCTTACAGATAGAGGTATAACTTTTGGGATTTGTCAAGAGCATACCGTTGTTGTACAGAGAATATCCAGGCATATTCCAGTCATGTTGAGGGTTTCACTCAAACACTCTCAACCTTTGTTGTTCACGTCCCCATCAGACTTTGAGAAGTCGCGAGGGGAATATTGAAAATGTATGTGTGTGTGTGCATACACGTCCATATACACACCCACATACACACACACATACACGTCCATATACACACCCACATACACACACACATACACGTCCATATACACACACACATACACGTCCATATACACACCCACATACACACACACATACACGTCCATATACATACACACACACATACCCACCCACATACACATACTGTACACATACACACCCACATACACGTCCATATACACACTCACATACACACAACACATACACACACTGTACACATCCACATACACACCCACATACTGTACTCATACACACTCACATACACACCATCATACACACCCACATACACATCCACATACACACCCACATACACATACTGTACACATACACACTCACATACACACCATCATACACACCCACATACACACACTCATACACGTAGTGTACATATACATATACACACTCACATACACACCCACATACATACCCACATACACATACTGTACACATACACACCCACATACACGTCCATATACACACTCACATACACATACACACACTGTACACCCACATACATACCCACATACACATACTGTACACATACACACCCACATACACACGTCCATATACACACCCACATACACACACTCATACACGTAGTGTACATATACACACCCACATACACACACTCTTAAACGTAGTGTACATATACACACTCACATACACACCCACATACACACACTCATACACATACTGTACACATACACACCCACATACACATCCGCATACCCACCCACATACACACCCACATACACATACTGTACACATACACACCCACATACACACCCACATACACACTCACATACACACCCACATACACACACTCATACACATACTGTACACATACACACCCACATACACATCCACATACCCACCCACCCACATACACACCCACATACACATACTGTACACCCACATACACACCCACATACACATACTGTACACATACACACCCACATACACACCCACATACACACTCACATACACACCCACATACACATACTGTACACACCCACATACACACCCACATACACGTACTGTACACATACTCACCCACATACACACCCAGATACACACCCACATACACATACTGTACACATACACACCCACATACACACCCACATACACGTACTGTACACATATACACCCACATACACACCCACATACTCACCCTACAACTTTAAGCACCATTCTCAGCAGTCTATATTGTTTACCTTCATACAGCAAGAGACACAGAGGGCTTGTTTTTGCAGTTCATTACAGAATGACAATAGATTTTTCAGGATTCTGCCCGAAAGCTAATTACAAGTCTGTAATTAGTGGGAGCGAAATCTTAAGTGTTCTCAATCGAAACAGCAGATAGACACTTACCGAGTGCTGTGATGTGCTTGAGCCTGACAATACAGTCTCTCAATACGACCTGAGAGCCAGGAGAGCCACTCAAAAGAAGAGAGACTGATGAACTAGGAGACAGCTAGGAGCAAAGTTGCACACACACACATGCACGCACACACACACTTGAACCTAAGAGCCACTGACTGTGGAAGAGGGACTGAAGAGACAGGAGATGTTCAGTGCTATGTTATGGTAGGCTAAGGAGTGATGGGGCTAAGAGAATGAAACTCTGTTTCCCTGGGAGGGGCACTATATGGACATTCCACGCCAGCATAGTTGGAGAATCTTTTTGGTATCTCAGGTACCTCTTGGCAGGAAGGATGTTTGATATGTTTTTTGGCAGAAACCGTCAGAAACCGTTTTTAAAACAAATCATGAAAGTGGACATTTTAGGCCCTTTTAATACCTACTGTATACATGTTTCCAATCAGACCTTATGATCTGTAAACCCTACATGATACAGACACCATCCTGCTGTCATTTTGATGTTTTTATTTGATTTAACCTTTATTTGACTAGGCAAGTAATTATGCTCCTTACATATGGAGTATGTCTAGATTTTGAAATACACATTTTCACATAAATGTATTCAACATTAAAAATATTAGTATGACTATCTCAAAAGATTTTTTGTGCTTAATTTTACCACATATTTTAAAAAGCATGTCAAACATCCTTCCTCCCAATAAAGTTTCTATGTGAGAATTGCCATAATAATCTGAGATAGAACCCAAACAATCGGGCTACGCTGGCATGGAAGCCCTTTCGCTGCTTGGCCAGCAGTTATGAGGGAGGTGACACCATCGTTCTTCCTACTTTTATCCCTCCTGCTCTCTCTCACTTTCTCTACTTCCCTCCCTTGGGCTATCTCTCCTCCCCTTGACAGTCCTCTCCATACAGTCAGGCTCCATTCCATTTTGATTCAGTCGTCAGGAAATTGAATTGAAATCCCATTAGAGGGCTTGAAAAAAAATCCAATCTTCTGTATTGACTTAATGGAAATTGAACTAACCCTATTCAAAACCTTTACTCTCAATCCTCTTGACTCCCTCACACCTTAACCTCCTTGCCTTCTCCTTTCACCCTTTACCTTCGTCTCTACCTCTCTGACTCCATGGTGTCTCCTCTATCTCATTCTCTCTCTCTCTCTGATGATACAATCTTCCTGCTGTGTTTCCCTCTCTCTCTCGCTCTCACTCTCAATTCAATTCAGTTCAAGGGCTTTATTGGCATGGGAAACACATGTTAACATTGCCAAAGCAAGTGAAGTAGACAATAAACAAAAGTGAAATAAACAATAAAACCTCTCTCTCAATTTCATTTTAAGGGCTTTATTAGCATGGGAAACATATTTTTACATTGCCAAAGCAAGTGAGCTAGATAATAAACAAATGTGAAATAAACAATAAAAATACAAATTAACCTCTAATTCCTCCCAAACCCGGATCCGGGAGCACCCCCATCAGTAAAAAAGCTGACTAGCATAGCCTAGCATAGCGTCACAAGTAAATACTAGCATCTAAATATCATTAAATCACAAGTCCAAGACACCAGATGTAAGATACACATCTTGTGAATCCAGCCATCATTTCTGATTTTTAAAATGTTTTACAGGGAAGACACAATATGTAAATCTATTAGCTAACCACCATAGCAAAAGACACCACTTTTTTTACTCCACCAGTTTTTTACTCCATCAGTAGCTATCACAAATTCGACCAAATAAAGATATAAATAGCCACTAACCAAGAAACAACTTCATCAGATGACAGTCTGATAACATATTTATTGTATAGCATATGTTTTGTTAGAAAAATGTGCATATTTCAGGTATAAATCATAGTTTACCATTGCAGCCACCATCACAACTCTCACCAAAGCGACTAGAATAACTACAGAGACCATCGTGTATTACCTAATTACTCATCATAAAACATTTCTTAAAAATACACAGCGTACAGCAAATGAAAGACACAGATCTTGTGAATCCAGCCAATATTTCAGATTTTTTAAGTGTTTTACAGCGAAAACACAATATAGCATTATATTAGCTTACCACAATAGCAAACCACACAACAGCATTGATTCAAGCCAAACATAGCGATAACGTATAACCCAGCAAAATATATTAATTTTTTCACTGACCTGCTCAGAATTCTTCAGATGACAGTCCTATAACATCATATTACACAATGCATATAGAGTTTGTTCGAAAATGTGCATATTTAGCGGCACAAATCGTGGTTATACAATGAGAAAAGTAGCCAAGCTGCAAAGAAAATGTCAGGAGAAATCTTGGGAAAGGCACCTATTCTAATCGATAAGTAATCATAAACTTGACTAAAAAATACAGATTGGACAGCAAATGAAAGATAAATTAGTTCTTAATGCAATCGCTGTGTTAGATTTTTAAAATTAACGTTACTGCGCAATACAGCGTGCGCTAAAGCGAGACCGCACCGAAATTCATGGCGGAATTATTATTTGACATTTGTCAACATAAATACGAATTAACAGCATAAAGACTGCTTACTATTTGCTGAGCTTCCATCAGAATCTTGGGCAAGGTGTCCTTTCTCCAGAACAATCGTCTTTTGGTTGAAAGATGTCCTCTTCTCCTGTCGAAATAGCCGCTAACGTTAGCTATGTGCCGGAAAGGTGTCCAACTCCTGATAGCGCATCACAAAGAAATCCAGGAAAATCGCAATAAACTGATATAAACTGCTATAAGTCGGTTTAAATTAACTACCTTATGATGTCTTTAACAACTATAACGAATAAAAACATGACCGGAGATATAGAACTGCTAAAACGAAAGCTTTGCAGGACGCCATTGTGATGTCCCTCTTGCGCCAGGCGCCCCGTTGAAAAGAACGGTACTTCCGTTCCACGGTCTTATATAGGGCCCCAGATGGTGCAATCCACTCCATTCAAATTCTCACCGCTTACTGACATCTAGAGGAAGGCGTATGCAGTGCATGTAGCCCCATAGCTTACATGGGGACTTATAAACTGACCCTAGAACAGGGACCTCGATTTCAGAAATCTCACTTCCTGACAGGAAATGTGCTGCAGAATGAGTTCTGTTTCACTCAGAGAAATAATTCAAACGGTTTTAGAAACTAGAGAGTGTTTTCTATCCAATAGTAATAATAATATGCATATTGTACGAGCAAGAATTGAGTACGAGGCAGTTTAATTTGGGAACGAAATTATTACAAAGTGCAAATAGCACCCCCTATTGCCATTAACAGTAAACATTACACTCACAAAAGTTCCAAAAGAATACTCTCTCTCTCTCTCTCTCTCTCTCTCTCTCTCTCTCTCTCTCTCTCTCTCTCTCTCTCTCTCTCTCTCTCTCTCTCTCTCTCTCTCTCTTTATATCTCTCTCTTTTTATCTCTCTCTTTTTATCTCTCTCTCTCTCTCTCTTTATCTCTTTAAAACTCTCTTTATATCTCTCTCTTTTTTTTATCTCTCTCTCTCTCTCTTTTATCTCTCTTGCTCTCTCTCTCTCTTTATCTCTAAAACTCTCTTTATATATCTCTCTCTCTCTCTCTATCTCTTGTGTTGCTATCTTGGGGCTGTGGGGTCTGTTTGTGTTTGTGAACAGAGCCCCAGCACCAGCTTGCTTAGGGGACTCTTCTCCAGGTTCATCTCTCTGTAGCTGATGGCTTTGTTATGGAAGGTTTGGGAATCGTTTCCTTTTAGGTGGTTGTAGAATTTAATGTCTCTTCTCTGGATTTTGATATTTAAGGGGTATCGGCCTAATTCTGCTCTGCATGCATTATTTGGTGTTTTACGTTGTACACAGAGGACATTTTTGCAGAATTCTGCATGCAGAGTCTCAATTCCGTGTTTCCCATTTTGTCAGTTCTTGGTTGGTGAGCGGACCCCAGACCTCACAACCATAAAGGGCAATGGATTCTATAACTGATTCAATTTTTTTTAGCCAGTTCCTAATTGGTATGTCAAATTTTATGTTCCTTTTGATGGCATAGAAGGCCCTTCTTGCTTGCCTTGTCTCTCAGATCGTTCACAGCTTTGTGTGTTCTAGGGCAAAGGTGTCTAGATGTAATTTGTATTTGTGGTCCTGGCGACTGGACCATTTTGGAACACCATTTATTTTCTTACTGAAATTTATTGTCAGGGCCCAGGTCTGGCAGAATTTGTGCAGAAGATCTAGCTGCTGCTGTAGGCCCTCCTTGGTTGGTAACAGAAGCACCAGATCATCAGTAAATAGTAGACATTTGACTTCAGATTCTAGTAGGGTGGGGCCGGGTGCTGCAGACTGTTCTAGTGCCCTCGCCAATTCGTTGGTATATATGTTGAAGAGGGTGGGGCTTAAGCTGCATCCCTGTCTCAACCGACTTTCTTGTGGAAAGAAATGTGTGTGTTTTTTGCCAATTTTAACCACAGACTTGTTGTTTGTGTACATGGATTTTATAATGTTATATGTTTTTCCCCCAACACCACTTTTCATTAACTTGTATGGCAGACCCTCATGCCAAGTTTAGTTGAAGGCTTTTTTGAACTCAACAACGCATGAGATGACTTTGCCTTTGTTGTGGTTTGTTTCTTTGTCAGTTAGGTGCGCAGGGTGAATATGTGGTCTGTCGTACGATAATTTGGTAAAAAGACAATTTGACATTTGCTCAGTACATTGTTTTCACTGAGGAAATGTACGAGTCTACTGTTAATGATAATGCAGAGGATTTTCCCAAGGTTGCTGTTGATGCATATCCCATGGTAGTTATTGGGGTCAAATTTGTCTCCACTTTTGTGGATTAGGATGATCAGTCCTTGGTTAGAAATATTGGGGAAGATGCCAGAGCTAAGGATGATGTTAAAGAGTTCAAGTATAGCCAGTGGGAATTTGTTGTCTGTATATTTTATCATATCATTGAGGATACCATCAACACCACAGTCCTTTTTGGGTTGGAGGGTTTGTATTTTGTCCTGTAGTTCATTCAAGATAATTGGACATTCCAGTGGGTTCTTGTAGTCTTTAATATATTATGTATTTGATCATGTATATGTTTTTGCTGTTTGTTCTTTGTTATAGAGCTAAAAATATTTAAGAAATGGTTTACCCATACATCTCAATTTTGGAAAGATAGTGCTTTGTGTTATTGTTTGTTTAGTGTTTCCTGATCTTCTCAGAAGTGGTTAAAGTCTATGGATTCTTCAATTACATTGAGCTGATTTCTGACGCGCTGTTCCTTCTTTTTCTGTAGTGTATTTCTGAAATTCTTTTAGTGATTCACCAGAGTGAAGGCGTAGACTCAGGTTTTCTGGGTCTCTATGTTTTTGTTTGGACAGGTTTCTCAATTTCTTTCTTAGGTTTTTGCATTCTTCATCAAACCATTTGTCATTGTTGTTAATTTTCTTCGGTTTTCTGTTAGATTTTAAAAAATTTGATATGGAAGCTGAGAGGTCAAATATACAGTTTAGATTTTCTACTGCCAAGTTTACACCTTCACTGTGAAACTTTCGCTGTGAAACTTTTTGTCCAGGAAGTTGTCTAGAAGGGATTGAATTTGTTGTTGCCTAATAGTTTTTTGGTAGGTTTCCACACTACATTCCTTCCAGCTATAGCATGTCTTAATATTACTCAGTTTCTTTGGCTTTGATGCCTCATGATTGAGTATCGCTCTGTTCAAGTAGACTGATTTTGCTGTGATCTGATAGGAGTGTCAGTGGGCTGACTGTGAACGCTCTGAGATACTCTGGGTAGAGGTCAGTGATAAAGTAGTCTACAGTACTACTGCCAGGAGATGAGCTATAGGTGTACCTACAGTAGGATTCCTCTCAGAGCCTACCACTGACTATGTACATACCCAGCATGTGACAGAGCTACAGGAGTTGTGACCTGTTTTTGTCATAGTTGTGCCTAGGGGGGCATATGGGGGAGGGAATTCTGTCACCTCTCTCAATCTCTCTCTTTCTTTCTCTCTCTCTCTGGCTCATTTTTCTCTTTCTGCTCATTTTTCTCTCTCCTTCATATCTCAGTATCTGCAACCTCTCTTTCTCTCTGATTCTGTCTCCGCCCTCTCTCCTCACTCTCTCTTCCCTCTCTCATTTTCTCTCACTCTCTCCTCCACCCACCCCCACCCCCCCATATTTCTAATCCAACATGGTGATGGTCTGACTGTAGCTTGGATTCATTGAGTCCCTAACTAGAAATGAAACAGGTCTGTATATTTGGTCTGTATATTTGTGCTCACTGAACACAACCCAGACTTGACTGTAAGGCCCTCTAGCAGTTCCTGCATTCATAAAGAGTAGGAGTGCTGATCTAAGATCGGTTTTGCCTTTCAGATCATAATGAATGCGATTATATGAACAAAGGGGATCTGTTCCTCGATCAGCACTGCTACTCCCAGCTCCCCAATTAGAAGAAAGAATGGAAGAATGTTTTGGCCCACCAGGACCCCAGTTAAATAGCCCTGTTGGAGGACAATGACTTCACAGTAAACCTGTTCTCTCTCTTTTCCTCAGCTCATCATTAGTCTCTTTCTCTTCAGGTAGTGTCAGTGAACCTATAATATCCCTCCACCACCAGACAAAATCACTCCTCCAGATCACTCCGCCAAACCAAATCACTCCTCTAGATCACACTGCCCAAACAGATCACTCCTCTAGATCACACTGCCCAAACAGATTACTCCTCTAGATCACACTGCCCAAACAGATTACTCCTCTAGATCACACTGCCCAAACAGATTACTCCTCTAGATCACACTGCCCAAACAGATTACTCCTCTAGATCACACTGCCCAAACAGATTACTCCTCTAGATCACTCCGCCAAACCAAATCACTCCTCCAGATCACTCCGCCAAACCAAATCACTCCTCTAGATCACACTGCCCAAACAAATTACTCCTCTAGATCACACTGCCCAAACAAATTACTCCTCTAGATCACACTGCCCAAACAGATTACTCCTCTAGATCACACTGCCCAAACAGATCACTCCTCTAGATCACACTGCCCAAACAGATTACTCCTCTAGATCACACTGCCCAAACAGATTACTCCTCTAGATCACACTGCCCAAACAAATTACTCCTCTAGATCACACTGCCCAAACAAATTACTCCTCTAGATCACACTGCCCAAACAAATTACTCCTCTAGATCACACTGCCCAAACAGATTACTCCTCTAGATCACACTGCCCAAACAAATTACTCCTCTAGATCACACTGCCCAAACAAATTACTCCTCTAGATCACACTGCCCAAACAAATTACTCCTCTAGATCACACTGCCCAAACAAATTACTCCTCTAGATCACACTGCCCAAACAGATTACTCCTCTAGATCACACTGCCCAAACAAATTACTCCTCTAGATCACACTGCCCAAACAGATTACTCCTCTAGATCACACTGCCCAAACAAATTACTCCTCTAGATCACACTGCCCAAACAAATTACTCCTCTAGATCACACTGCCCAAACAAATTACTCCTCTAGATCACACTGCCCAAACAAATTACTCCTCTAGATCACACTGCCCAAACAAATTACTCCTCTAGATCACACTGCCCAAACAAATTACTCCTCTAGATCACACTGCCCAAACAGATTACTCCTCTAGATCACACTGCCCAAACAAATTACTCCTCTAGATCACACTGCCCAAACAGATTACTCCTCTAGATCACACTGCCCAAACAGATTACTCCTCTAGATCACACTGGCCAAACAAATTACTCCTCTAGATCACACTGCCCAAACAAATTACTCCTCTAGATCACACTGCCCAAACAAATTACTCCTCTAGATCACACTGCCCAAACAGATTACTCCTCTAGATCACACTGGCCAAACAGATTACTCCTCTAGATCACACTGCCCAAACAGATTACTCCTCTAGATCACTCCGCCAAACCAAATCACTCCTCCAGATCACTCCGCCAAACCAAATCACTCCTCTAGATCACACTGCCCAAACAAATTACTCCTCTAGATCACACTGCCCAAACAGATTACTCCTCTAGATCACACTGCCCAAACAGATTACTCCTCTAGATCACACTGCCCAAACAGATTACTCCTCTAGATCACACTGCCCAAACAGATTACTCCTCTAGATCACACTGCCCAAACAGATTACTCCTCTAGATCACACTGCCCAAACAAATTACTCCTCTAGATCACACTGCCCAAACAGATTACTCCTCTAGATCACTCCGCCAAACCAAATCACTCCTCTAGATCACACTGCCCAAACAGATTACTCCTCTAGATCACACTGCCCAAACAAATTACTCCTCTAGATCACACTGCCCAAACAGATTACGCCTCTAGATCACTCCGCCAAACCAAATCACTCCTCTAGATCACACTGCCCAAACAGATTACTCCTCTAGATCACACTGCCCAAACAGATTACTCCTCTAGATCACACTGCCCAAACAGATTACTCCTCTAGATCACACTGCCCAAACAGATTACTCCTCTAGATCACACTGCCCAAACAGATTACTCCTCTAGATCACACTGCCCAAACAGATTACTCCTCTAGATCACACTGCCCAAACAAATTACTCCTCTAGATCACACTGCCCAAACAGATTACTCCTCTAGATCACTCCGCCAAACCAAATCACTCCTCTAGATCACACTGCCCAAACAGATTACTCCTCTAGATCACACTGCCCAAACAGATTACTCCTCTAGATCACACTGCCCAAACAGATTACTCCTCTAGATCACACTGCCCAAACAGATTACTCCTCTAGATCACACTGCCCAAACAAATTACTCCTCTAGATCACACTGCCCAAACAGATTACTCCTCTAGATCACACTGCCCAAACAGATTACTCCTCTAGATCACACTGCCCAAACAGATTACTCCTCTAGATCACACTGCCCAAACAGATTACTCCTCTAGATCACACTGCCCAAACAGATTACTCGTCCCAGCTTCTGTGTGTGTACTATATGGGTGCACATGTGTGAGCGTTTATGTTTACAGTATGTGTATATATATATATATACCAGGGCAGCTCTATAAGGGCAGAAATTTGACGAACTGACTTGTTGGAAAGGTAGCATCCTATGACGGTGCCACGTTGAAAGTCACTGAGCTCTTCAGTAAGGCCATTCTACTGCCAATGTTCATCTATGGAGATTGCATGGCTGTGTGCTCAATTTTATTCACCGGTCAGCAACGGGTTGGGCTGAAATAGCCGAATCCACTAATTTGAAGGGGTGTCCACATACTTTTGTAAATACAGTATAGTGTAGGAACACCTTCCCAATATTGAGTTGCACCCCTTTTGCACTGAGAAAAGCCTAATTTCGTCAGGGCATGGACTCTACAAGGTGTCGACAATGTTCCACAGGGATGCTGGCCCATGTTGACTACAATGCTTCCCAAAGTTGTGTCATGTTGCTGGATGTCCTTTGGGCGGTGTTCCATTCTTGATACACACGGGGAACTGTTGAGTCTGAAAAACCCAGCAGCATTGCAGTTCTTGACACAAACCGGTGCTCCTGTCACCTACTACTATACCCATTCAAAGGCACGTAAATATTTTGTCTTGCCCATTCAGCCTCTGAATGGTACACATACACAATCCATGTTCCTAATGTTGTATATGTGTGTTTGCGTGCACTATCCCTGTGCGTGTGTTTGTGTGTAGTGCTGGCCGTCTGCTCTGACACTGATAAACGCCCAGGCTCTTTGAGGAGTGACTCAATCCCTCCTGGCTGTCTATTCCCTCCTATTATTTATCAGTGAGCCTAGTTGTGGCCTGGAGAGCCTGGGCGGGGCTCTGTCTGTCAGGGGACAATCTGTCTGCTGGAAGAAGCCTCAGCCTTGTCATAGAGGGAGTCACAGAGGCTGGGAGCAGAGCAGACAGGTCACCCCCTCTGCTAATTTACACACTTGGAAGGATACCGCTTACCAACAGACAAATAGGGATATAGAGATTTAGTCTACCACCACCCAATTATGTCCAGAGGCGAATTTAATTGTGAATATATATTGTTTTCTGCCATAATGACTTGAGGTCCTTACAATTCACATAATGTGCCTTTCCTGGCATGGAAATACAGCTCCAATACAGAGCCCTGTGCAAGTATCACCCAATTACTCCCAGAGGCAAATTACAACTGGAGTCACAGATGATTATTGACCCAAACAGGGGGCAGGCAAAAGACAGGTCAAAGGCAGTCAGAGGTCCGTAATCCAGGGCAGAGTCAATAAGGTACAGAACAGCAGGCAGGCTCGGGGTCAGGACAGGCAGATACAGAACAACAGGCAGGCTCGGGGTCAGGACAGGCAGGTACAGAACAACAGGCAGGCTCGGGGTCAGGACAGGCAGGTACAGAACAACAGGCAGGCTCGGGGTCAGGACAGGCAGGTACAGAACAGCAGGCAGGCTCGGGGTCAGGACAGGCAGGTACAGAACAACAGGCAGGCTCGGGGTCAGGACAGGCAGGTACAGAACAACAGGCAGGCTCGGGGTCAGGACAGGCAGGTACAGAACAACAGGCAGGCTCGGGGTCAGGACAGGCAGGTACAGAACAACAGGCAGGCTCGGGGTCAGGACAGGCAGATACAGAACAACAGGCAGGCTCGGGGTCAGGACAGGCAGGTACAGAACAGCAGGCAGGCTCGGGGTCAGGACAGGCAGGTACAGAACAACAGGCAGGCTCGGGGTCAGGACAGGCAGATACAGAACAACAGGCAGGCTCGGGGTCAGGACAGGCAGATACAGAACAGCAGGCAGGCTCGGGGTCAGGACAGGCAGATACAGAACAACAGGCAGGCTCGGGGTCAGGACAGGCAGATACAGAACAGCAGGCAGGCTCGGGGTCAGGACAGGCAGATACAGAACAGCAGGCAGGCTCGGGGTCAGGACAGGCAGGTACAGAACAGCAGGCAGGCTCGGGGTCAGGACAGGCAGATACAGAACAGCAGGCAGGCTCGGGGTCAGGACAGGCAGATACAGAACAGCAGGCAGGCTCGGGGTCAGGACAGGCAGATACAGAACAGCAGGCAGGCTCGGGGTCAGGACAGGCAGATACAGAACAGCAGGCAGGCTCGGGGTCAGGACAGGCAGGTACAGAACAACAGGCAGGCTCGGGGTCAGGACAGGCAGGTACAGAACAACAGGCAGGCTCGGGGTCAGGACAGGCAGATACAGAACAACAGGCAGGCTCGGGGTCAGGACAGGCAGGTACAGAACAGCAGGCAGGCTCGGGGTCAGGACAGGCAGATACAGAACAGCAGGCAGGCTCGGGGTCAGGACAGGCAGATACAGAACAGCAGGCAGGCTCGGGGTCAGGACAGGCAGATACAGAACAGCAGGCAGGCTCGGGGTCAGGACAGGCAGATACAGAACAGCAGGCAGGCTCGGGGTCAGGACAGGCAGATACAGAACAGCAGGCAGGCTCGGGGTCAGGACAGGCAGATACAGAACAACAGGCAGGCTCGGGGTCAGGACAGGCAGGTACAGAACAGCAGGCAGGCTCGGGGTCAGGACAGGCAGGTACAGAACAACAGGCAGGCTCGGGGTCAGGACAGGCAGATACAGAACAGCAGGCAGGCTCGGGGTCAGGACAGGCAGATACAGAACAGCAGGCAGGCTCGGGGTCAGGACAGGCAGGTACAGAACAGCAGGCAGGCTCGGGGTCAGGACAGGCAGATACAGAACAGCAGGCAGGCTCGGGGTCAGGACAGGCAGATACAGAACAGCAGGCAGGCTCGGGGTCAGGACAGGCAGATACAGAACAGCAGGCAGGCTCGGGGTCAGGACAGGCAGATACAGAACAGCAGGCAGGCTCGGGGTCAGGACAGGCAGATACAGAACAGCAGGCAGGCTCGGGGTCAGGACAGGCAGGTACAAAACAACAGGCAGGCTCGGGGTCAGGACAGGCAGATACAGAACAACAGGCAGGCTCGGGGTCAGGACAGGCAGGTACAGAACAGCAGGCAGGCTCGGGGTCAGGACAGGCAGATACAGAACAGCAGGCAGGCTCGGGGTCAGGACAGGCATGTACAAAACAACAGGCAGGCTCGGGGTCAGGACAGGCAGATACAGAACAGCAGGCAGGCTCGGGGTCAGGACAGGCAGGTACAGAACAGCAGGCAGGCTCGGGGTCAGGACAGGCAGATACAGAACAACAGGCAGGCTCGGGGTCAGGACAGGCAGGTACAGAACAGCAGGCAGGCTCGGGGTCAGGACAGGCAGATACAGAACAACAGGCAGGCTCGGGGTCAGGACAGGCAGGTACAGAACAGCAGGCAGGCTCGGGGTCAGGACAGGCAGATACAGAACAGCAGGCAGGCTCGGGGTCAGGACAGGCAGGTACAGAACAACAGGCAGGCTCGGGGTCAGGACAGGCAGATACAGAACAGCAGGCAGGCTCGGGGTCAGGACAGGCAGATACAGAACAACAGGCAGGCTCGGGGTCAGGACAGGCAGGTACAGAACAGCAGGCAGGCTCGGGGTCAGGACAGGCAGGTACAGAACAACAGGCAGGCTCGGGGTCAGGACAGGCAGATACAGAACAGCAGGCAGGCTCGGGGTCAGGACAGGCAGATACAGAACAACAGGCAGGCTCGGGGTCAGGACAGGCAGGTACAGAACAGCAGGCAGGCTCGGGGTCAGGACAGGCAGGTACAGAACAACAGGCAGGCTCGGGGTCAGGACAGGCAGATACAGAACAGCAGGCAGGCTCGGGGTCAGGACAGGCAGATACAGAACAGCAGGCAGGCTCGGGGTCAGGACAGGCAGATACAGAACAGCAGGCAGGCTCGGGGTCAGGACAGGCAGATACAGAACAGCAGGCAGGCTCGGGGTCAGGACAGGCAGATACAGAACAACAGGCAGGCTCGGGGTCAGGACAGGCAGATACAGAACAGCAGGCAGGCTCGGGGTCAGGACAGGCAGATACAGAACAGCAGGCAGGCTCGGGGTCAGGACAGGCAGATACAGAACAGCAGGCAGGCTCGGGGTCAGGACAGGCAGATACAGAACAGCAGGCAGGCTCGGGGTCAGGACAGGCAGATACAGAACAGCAGGCAGGCTCGGGGTCAGGACAGGCAGGTACAAAACAACAGGCAGGCTCGGGGTCAGGACAGGCAGATACAGAACAACAGGCAGGCTCGGGGTCAGGACAGGCAGGTACAGAACAGCAGGCAGGCTCGGGGTCAGGACAGGCAGGTACAGAACAACAGGCAGGCTCGGGGTCAGGACAGGCAGATACAGAACAGCAGGCAGGCTCGGGGTCAGGACAGGCAGATACAGAACAACAGGCAGGCTCGGGGTCAGGACAGGCAGATACAGAACAGCAGGCAGGCTCGGGGTCAGGACAGGCAGGTACAAAACAACAGGCAGGCTCGGGGTCAGGACAGGCAGTTACAGAACAACAGGCAGGCTCGGGGTCAGGACAGGCAGATACAGAACAGCAGGCAGGCTCGGGGTCAGGACAGGCAGATACAGAACAGCAGGCAGGCTCGGGGTCAGGACAGGCAGGTACAGAACAACAGGCAGGCTCGGGGTCAGGACAGGCAGGTACAGAACAACAGGCAGGCTCGGGGTCAGGACAGGCAGGTACAAAACAACACGCAGGCTCGGGGTCAGGACAGGCAGATACAGAACAGCATGCAGGCTCGGGGTCAGGACAGGCAGGTACAGAACAACAGGCAGGCTCGGGGTCAGGACAGGCAGGTACAAAACAACACGCAGGCTCGGGGTCAGGACAGGCAGATACAGAACAACAGGCAGGCTCGGGGTCAGGACAGGCAGGTACAGAACAGCAGGCAGGCTCGGGGTCAGGACAGGCAGGTACAGAACAACAGGCAGGCTCAGGGTCAGGACAGGCAGATACAGAACAGCAGGCAGGCTCGGGGTCAGGACAGGCAGATACAGAACAACAGGCAGGCTCGGGGTCAGGACAGGCAGATACAGAACAGCAGGCAGGCTCGGGGTCAGGACAGGCAGGTACAAAACAACAGGCAGGCTCGGGGTCAGGACAGGCAGTTACAGAACAACAGGCAGGCTCGGGGTCAGGACAGGCAGATACAGAACAGCAGGCAGGCTCGGGGTCAGGACAGGCAGATACAGAACAGCAGGCAGGCTCGGGGTCAGGACAGGCAGGTACAGAACAACAGGCAGGCTCGGGGTCAGGACAGGCAGGTACAGAACAACAGGCAGGCTCGGGGTCAGGACAGGCAGGTACAAAACAACACGCAGGCTCGGGGTCAGGACAGGCAGATACAGAACAGCAGGCAGGCTCGGGGTCAGGACAGGCAGGTACAGAACAACAGGCAGGCTCGGGGTCAGGACAGGCAGGTACAAAACAACACGCAGGCTCGGGGTCAGGACAGGCAGATACAGAACAGCAGGCAGGCTCGGGGTCAGGACAGGCAGATACAGAACAGCAGTCAGGCTCGGGTCAGGACAGGCAGATACAGAACAGCAGGCAGGCTCGGGGTCAGGACAGGCAGGTACAAAACAACAGGCAGGCTCGGGGTCAGGACAGGCAGATACAGAACAGCAGCCAGGCTCGGGGTCAGGACAGGCAGGTACAGAACAACAGGCAGGCTCGGGGTCAGAACAGGCAGGTACAGAACAGCAGGCAGGCTCGGGGTCAGGACAGGCAGGTACAGCACAGCAGGCAGGCTCGGGGTCAGGACAGGCAGGTACAGAACAACAGGCAGGCTCGGGGTCAGGACAGGCAGGTACAGAACAACAGGCAGGCTCGGGGTCAGGACAGGCAGGTACAGAACAGCAGGCAGGCTCGGGGTCAGGACAGGCAGGTACAGAACAACAGGCAGGCTCGGGGTCAGGACAGGCAGGTACAGAACAACAGGCAGGCTCGGGGTCAGGACAGTCAGGTATAGAACGGCAGGCAGGCTCAGGGTCAGGACAGGCTGGCTCGGGGTCAGGACAGGCAGAATGGTTAGAACCGGGGATACTAGGAAACAGAACTTGAGAAAGCAGGGAGCCGGGAATACACACTGGTAAGACCTGACTAGATGAACAGGCAACAGACAAACAGAGAACACAGATATAAATACACTGGGGATAATGGGGAAGATGGGCGACACCTGGAGGGGGGTGGAGACAGGCACAAAGATAGGTAATGCAGATCAGGGTGTGACACAAATAGAGCTATCCTGCCATATGACTTTAGGTTCTTACAATGAATTAAATGTTGTATACCTTTATTGACTTGTAATGATACAGCTCACCAACTGATAGAGATCCAGAACTTTGTATCACCCAATAATGTCCAGACGTGAAAAGCTAGGTAGCCTACGACAATTTACTTCAGGTCCTTGCAATTCACATGATATTATACTCATAGACAATACACTGAGTATACCAAACATGAATAACACCTTCCTAATATTGAGTTGCACCCCTTTTGCCCTCAGAACAGCCTCAATTCGTCGGGGCATGGACTCTACAAGGTGTCGAAAGTGTTCCACAGGGATGTTGGCCCATGTTGACTTCAATGCTTCCCACAGCTGTGTCAAGTTGGCTGGATGTCCTTTGGGTGGTGGACCATTCTTGATACACATGGAAAACTGTTGTGCGTGAAAAACCCAATATACCACAGCTAAGGGCTGTTCTTATGCACAACGCAACACGGTGTGTCTGGATACAGCCCTTAGCTGTTGTATATTGGCCATATACCACGAACCCCCGAAGTGCCTTATTGCTATTAAAAACTGGCTAACAATGTAATTAGAGCAATAAAAAGTCGTGTTTTGTCATAACCGTCTACTATACAATCTGATATACCACGGCTTTCAGCCAATCAGCATTCAGGGCTCGAACCACCCAGTATACATTTCTGATTATACTGTTGATGAACTGTATACAGACGCAGAGCCTTGTGCTACCACCAACTCATTATTTCTAGAGGCGAATAAAGCTTTCTAGGTTACCACCAGCCTTTTGACTTGAGGGTCATGTGCTATGGTAGACAACAGGCAAACCATTATTGTTAATAATATACGATATGCTCTGCACTGTAGACTTAACTAAGCCTAATTAGAAGCAGAGACAAGGGTGTTAAGAAGAGGGCGTGAATAGGCTGTTGTTTGGAACTTCAAAGTGATATTTCAGCTTCTCACCAGTGTTTTGATTAACTGGGTCAAGGACCACTTCTATTCTTTCTGTTTTAACCATCGAGTGTGTGCGTGTGTGCGCGTGTGTGTGCGTGTGTGTCATCTGAGAGAGAGAGAGTGAGAGAGAGAGAGAGAGAGAGAGAAAGAGAGAGAAAACATGAGAGAGAATGAGAGAAAACATGAGAGAGAACAATCGAGAGCGAGAACAAGAGAAGGATAAAGAGAGACACACACAGAGAAAGAGAGAGAAAGATATGCAATAACAACAATCAGTTCTGCCTCCTGGTGTTGCCGTGTTATCTGATGCACTTTCGTGTGTTTCTGAGAATAACTCAAATACAATTTTCCGACAACAGTTCCAGATACGGCCAATCCATTTTTCACAGCCAGCTGGGTAGCAGTGAATGAGGAAGTCAAACGGTCGCTTATCAGAAGGGAACTACCCTATACTGGGCCACTGGGGCTGACGGATGGCTCCTTTTAGAGCCCAGATGTTGCTTTTCTGCCGCTGTGATTCTGTTTAGCTGGCACAGGTGTCGGGAAAAGAGAGAGAGACGTGGAAACAGGATGGGAACACTCATTTGCTCGTTCCTTTGGCTCTCTTTCTCTCCGGGTCTCTCCCTCTGTTTGCCGTTAGCTTTGGAGATTTATTCCCAGAATCAGGACCGCTTTCTGCCAGCCTGCCTTTTGTTCTGCGTCCGTCCCTTCACACTCAATCATCACTCGGTGATTTACTGTGGATTAGTGTTCTCCTGTCCAACTTTTATGGTTGTTTATTGGGGACACATTTTGATTAAATAGCTGAAAAGGCTTTAATTAGACTTCTATGTGTGTGTGTGTGTGTGTGTGTGTGTGTGTGTGTGTGTGTGTGTGTGTGTGTGTGTGTGTGTGTGTGTGTGTGTGTGTGCGTGTGCATGTGTGTGTGTGTGTGCATATTGCTGTGTGCGTTGCTACCCTTTTAGCTTAAATACACAGAGCCAAATCCAGATAAACAGTGCTCATTTACAAGATGTATCATTGCCTTTTATTCTATTTTAATAATATGATATTTTTTTATTAAACAGTTAGTTATTAGGTTGACTGTTCTAGAGTGTTCAAGAGTGTTCTAGCCTGTTAAAGAGATTCTCCGGTGCTTTTGTATACTTTTTAGCAAATAGTTCTGAATGTAGCGCTCACGAGCCAAAAGTAGTCTCCGAAAATTGCGTACTACGTCAAATATGTGCAGATATGTGCACCACGTCACTGAGCTCTCTCTCTTGCTCTGCTGTGTGTTCATCATGTGCCTCTTGCCAGCTGTCACTCACAGGCGGAGGGGCTGAAGCTCATTGGCTGAACTCAAAATTGCTAGGGGGCCAGTCCACATAGGGGAAAATTTAGGGAAAATGGCGTTGCACAGCTTCCAGAAAAAAATAGGGATTTAGTGGCTAATTGAGGTAAAACAATAATTCTGCCAATAGATTCTGCATGTATGAACTACACATTGACACATCCAGCCCAAAGCAGGAGATGAAAAAAAGACTTAGTAGTCGCCAAAGTTCCGGAGCATGTCTTTAATGTCTTTAACGTAGCAAGGTGCATGCCGCACCCATCTGAGCATCTCTCCTGTTCAGCCGTCTATTTACTGTGTTTGAGTGGGGCAAAATCCACTTGTCACTTAAATCTCGCTGGATTCATTGTTTTCATTTTACTCTGGCGACTCTTTCCCACCCTTGCTAGTGCCATTAGTTTTTTTCTGTTAACTGTACAACCTTGGAAAATGTCGTAATGACCTGTCAAACACGCTCAGGTAATTGCTGGAATGAGATCAATGGGAGGCAATGGTTTACCAGAGTATCTATAAGAAGGCCAATGCTTGGTTGGGGAGTTAATTTACAAAATTAACACGTCAACATTTACCTCACAAGAAAATGTATTTTTGTGAGTGTAGATTTTTTGTGCAATTGAAGAAAGTAATCATATATGGTTTAAATGTTACAAATTAGTTGCGCAGAAATGAAAGCATTTTCAAAAATTAACACTCAGATGTGAGTGATATAATGTCTGATCTCTGTCTCCCATCCCCTCCCTCCCTCCCTCCACCCCCCATACCTCCCTCCACCCCCCATACCTCCCTTCACCCCCCATACCTCCCCCCATACCTCCCCCCATACCTCCCTCCATACCTCCCTCCACCCCCCATACCTCCCTCCACCCCCCATACCTCCCCCCATACCTCCCTCCATACCTCCCTCCACCCCCCATACCTCCCTCCACCCCCCATACCTCCTCCATACCTCCCTCCACCCCCCCATACCTCCCTCCCTCCCTCCACCCCCCATACCTCCCTCCATACCTCCCTCCATACCTCCCTCCACCCCCCACATACCTCCCTCCAACCCCCATACCTCCCCACATACCTCCCTCTACCCCCCATACCTCCCTCCATACCTCCCTCCTTACCTCCCTCCCTCCACCCCCCATACCTCCCTCCATACCTCCCTCCACCTCCCTCCATACCTCCCTCCATACCTCCCTCCACCCCCCCTCTCCAAACCTCCATCCACCCCTCCTCCATACCTCCCTCCAGATCTCCCTGCATCACTCCCCACATACCTCCCTTCATCCTCCCTCCAACCCTCCCTCCAACCCTCCATCCCTCCCTCCATACCTCTCTCCATCCATACCTCCCTACATACCTCACTCCAAACCTCCCTCCATACCTCCATTCCCCCATACCTCCCTCCGTCCCTCCCCCATACCTCCCTCCATACCTCCCTCCATCCATACCTCCCTACATACCTCACTCCAAACCTCCCTCCATACCTCCATTCCCCCCATACCTCCCTCCGTCCCTCCCCCATACCTCCCTCCATACCTCCCTCCATCCCCCAATACCTCCCTCGATCCTAACATACCTCCTTCCATACTTACCCCCATCCCCCATACATCCCTTCATACCTCCCATCATACCTCCCTTCATACCTCCTGTCATACCTCAATCCATCCCCCCATACCTCCCTCAATGTCATACCTCCCTCCATCCCCCATACCTCCCTCCATACCTCCCTTCATACCTCCTGTCATACCTCAATCCATCCCCCCCATACCTCCCTCCATCCCCCCATATCTCCCTCCATACCTCCCTTCATACCTCCTGTCATTCCTCCCTCCATCCCTCCCTCCCTCCCCCTCATACCTCCCTCCATCCCCCCATACCTCCCTCCATACCCCCCTCCATACCTCCCTCCACCCCTCCATACCTCCTCCATCCCCCATACATCCCTTCATACCTCCCATCATACCTCCCTTCATACCTCCTGTCATACCTCAATCCATCCCCCCATACCTCCTTACATCCCCCATACCTCCCTCCATACCTCCCTTCATACCTCCTGTCATACCTCAATCCATCCCCCCATACCTCCCTCCATCCCCCCCATATCTCCCTCCATACCTCCCTTCATACCTCTCTCCATACCTCCCCCTCATACCACCCTCCATCCCCCCATACCGCCCTCCATACCTCCCTCCATACCTCTTGTCATACCTCCCTCCATCCCTCCCTCCCTCCCCGTCATACCTCCCTCCATCCCCCCATACCTCCCTCCATACCTCCCTTCATACCTCATGTCATACCTCCCTCCATCCCTCCCTCCCTCCCCCGTCATACCTCCCTCCATCCCCCCCTCCATACCTCCCTCCATACCCCCCTCCATACCTCCCTCCATACCCCCCTCCATACCTCCTCCATCCCTCATACCTCCCTCCATCCCTCATACCTCCCTCCATACCTCCTCCATCCCCATACCTCCCTCCATACCTCCTCCATCCCCATACATCCCTTCATACCTCCCATCATACCTCCCTTCATACCTCCTGTCATACCTCAATCCATCCCCCATACCTCCCTCCATCCCCCATACCTCCCTCCATACCTCCATCCATACCTCCCTTCATACCTCCTGTCATACCTCAATCCATCCCCCCATACCTCCCTCCATCCCCCCCATATCTCCCTCCATACCTCCCTTCATACCTCCTGTCATACCTCTCTCCATACCTCCCCCTCATACCACCCTCCATCCCCCCATACCTCCCTCCATACCTCCCTCCATACCTCCTGTCATACCTCAATCCATCCCCCATACCTCCCTCCATCCCGCCATACCTCCCCCATACCTCCCTTCATACCTCCTGTCATACCTCCCTCCCTCCCCCTCATACCTCCCTCCATTCCCCCATCCCTCCCTCCATCCCCCCATACCTCCCTCATACCGCCCTCCATACCTCCCTCCACCCCGCATACCTCCCTCCCTCCATCCCTCATACCTCCCTCCATACCTCCTCCATCCCCCATACCTCCCACCACCCCCCATACCTGGTCAGGGCTGGGTCTGCTGTCAGGAGAGAGGGAGGGAGGGTCAGGGCTGGGTCTGCTGTCAGGAGAGAGGGAGGGTAGAGGGAGGGTCAGGGCTGGGTCTTCTGTCAGGAGAGAGGGTCAGAGGGAGGGTCAGGGCTGGGTCTGCTGTCAGGAGAGAGGGAGGGCAGATGGAGGGTCAGAGGGAGGGTCAGGGCTGGGTCAGCTGTCAGGAGAGAGGGAGGGTAGAGGGAGGGTCAGGGCTGGGTCTGCTGTCAGGAGAGAGTGAAAGAGGGAGGGTGGAGGGTGAGAGGGTGAGAGAGAGGGTCAGAGGGAGGGAGGGTCAGGGCTGGGTTGACTGTTAGGAGACTGAGAAAGAGGGAGAAAAGAGCCATTCAATTCTACAACCACCTAAAATGAGGCCATTCCCAAACCTTCCATAACGAAGCCATCACCTACAGAGAGATGCACCTGGAGAAGAGTCCACTAATCAAGCTGGTTCTGGGGCTCTGTTCACAAACACAAACAGACCCCACAGAGCCCCAGGACAGCAACACAAATAGACCCAACCAAATCATGAGAAAACAAAAAGATAACTACTTGATTAATTAACAAAAAAAACAGAGCAAACTAGAATGCTGTTTGGCCGTAAACAAAGAGTACACAGTGGCAGAATACCTGACCACTGTGACTGACCCAAAATGATGTGGAAACTGAGCTGCACTTCCTAACCTCTTGCCAAGTGTATGACCATATTAGTAGTGGTGTAAAGTACTGAAGTAACTTAAGTAGTTTTTTGGGGTATCTGTACTTCACTTAACTATTTATATTTTTGACTACTTTAACTTTTACTTCACTCCATTCCTTAAGAAAATATTGTACTTTTTACTCCATACATGTTCCTTGACACCCAACCGTACTTGTTACATTTTGAATGCTTAGCAGGACAGGACAATAGTCAAATTCACTCACTTATCAACCAAACATCCCTGGTCATCCCTACTGCCTCTGATCTGAAGGACTCAGTAAACAGAAATGCTTTGTTTGTAAATTATGTCTGAGTGTTAGAGTGTCTGAGTGTTAGAGTGTGCCCCTGGCTATCTGTCAATAAAAAAAAACAAGAAAATGGTGCCATCTGGTTTGCTTTATATAAGGAATTTGAAAGGATTTATACTTCTCCTTTTGATGCTTAAGTATGTTTTAAACCAAATACTTTTAGACTTTTACTCAAGTAGTATTTTACTGGGTGACTTTTACTTTTACTTGAGTAATTTTTTATTAAGGTATCTTTCCTTTCACTCAAGTAGTATTTTACTGGGTGACTTTTACTTTTTCTTTTGTCATTTTTTATTAAGGTATCTTTCCTGTTACTCAAGTATGACAGATGGATACTTTTTCCATCACTGCATATTGAGACACATTTTTCCCTCAGATTACACAGACCTCCAAATAATTTGAAAACAAATCCAATTTTGATAAACTCACATATCTATTGGGTAAAATACCACAGTGCGCCATCACAGCAGCAAGATTTGTGACCCGTTGCCACAAGAAAAGGGCAACCAATGAAGAACAAAAACCATTGTAAAAACAACTCAAATGTATGTTTATTTATCTTCCCTTTTGTACTTGAACTATTTGCACACAATTTGACATTTGAAATGTCTTTATTCTTTTGGAAGTTTTGTGAGTGTAATGTTTACTGTTAATTATTTATAGTTTATTTCACTTTTGTTTATTATCTATTTCACTTGTTTTGGCAATGTAAACATATGTTTCCCATGCCGATAAAGCCCCTTATATTGAAATTGAATTGCGAGGGAGGGAAAGGAGAGGGAGAGAGCGAGGGAGGGTCGGCGGGAGGGAGGGTCAGGCCTGGGTTGGCTGTCAGGAGACTGGGAGCAAGGGAGGGAAGGTTGAGGGGAGGGAAAGATGGAGAGAGAAGGAGAGAGGGAGGGAAGGGGGAGGGGAGGGAAAGATGGAGAGAGAAGGAGAGAGGGAGGTAGGGTCAGAGGGATGGAGGGTCAAGACTGCTTTGGCTGTCACAAGATTGGAACAAACCAGGATGGAGAGAGGGTAGGGGGAGAGAGGGGGGGTTGGTGGGTAGGGGGACAGGGGTCAAGGCTGGGTTAGTTGTCAGGAGACTAAAGCAGATTAAGAGGAAACTGTGTAGACTTCAGTAATGCAATCGTGGTTACAGCCCCCATCTGCCCTAGCCTCCTATGCTGTACACTGTACATGTGTCAAAAGATAACATCTGGCTTTATGTGACTACTGCTAGAGGTAAGGACAGGCATTGATAGCATGGTATGTCGTGGGCATGAGACATGAGATATGAGACACATCAAATATATAATACAAATACTGAGCTACAGTATATTGAATGCAACAAAAAAATTGAAATTATTTTATACAAATTTTATACTACAATTGCTTTTAAGTAATAAAATGATAAAATACATTTAAAAAAAGATAGGTGGAAAATTATTGGTGTTTTCAATGCTGGAGCACCCTCCCCTTATGAGGATAACGCCACTGAGCCTTTTTCTAAAATGTTTTATGAGATTGGAGAACATGTTGGGAATGATGGAAAGAAAAGGAACTAAATTTTGATTCCGCAATCACTCACTTAGCATATCACAGGGCTCTGGTAAGGTGTTCCCTCAGTGAACCCAACGTTAATAGACACACAGCAAGTCATTCATTTAGGAAGGTAATCTACCCCCACTCTCTCTCTCTCTCTCTCTCTCTGCAGCGCTTGCTTTTTCGGCGCTCATTTTTTTCTGTGTGTCGGGTCAGCCTAAGTGTTTGAGAGAAAACAAAGATTGAAGGGGTCGGTTGTTGCCATCAACCTTGAGCCAAACTCTGTCTCTCTCTCTCTCTCTCTGATACACGCACACACACAAACAAACATACACCTTACTCCCCCCACGCCCCCCCCGCCACCCCACACACATCCGTCTTGCTCTGCTTGACTCAACTCCAAAGTAATTTACGGTTGGGAGGTATAGTGGAAGTATACAAAACTTTTTTTCATATACTCAAAGGACCATTATTAGCTTGTTTTAACCACTCCTATATAAATGGTAGATTATCAGACACGCAACAAGAAGGTCTGATATCATTATTACTGAAACAGGACCCAAGTGGTATATATAAAGATCCAGTCCATTTAAAAATTGGAGACCTCTTACACTTCAGTGTTGTGATGCAAAAATCCTAGCAAAATGCTTGGCACACAGAATTAAAAAAGTATTGTCAGATATTATTCATCCTAATCAGACAGGTTTTTTACATGGACGATACATTGGAGATAATATAAGACAAGTACTGGAAACAATAGAACACTATGAAATATCAGGGACACCAGGCCTGGTTTTCATAGCTGATTTTGAAAAGGCTTTTGATAAAGTACGACTGGAGTTTATATATAAATGCCTAGAACATTTCAATTTTGGGGAATCTCTTATAAAATGGGTTAAGGTTATGTATAGTAACCCTAGGTGTAAAATAGTAAATAATGGCTACATCTCAGAAAGTTTTAAACTATCTAGAGGAGTTAAACAAGGTTGTCCACTATCGGCATATCTATTTATTATTGCCATCGAAATGTTAGCTGCTAAGATTAGATCAAACAATAATATTAAGGGATTAGAAATCCGTGGCTTGTCATTGTACGCTGATGATTCATGTTTTCTTTTAAAACCACAATTAGAGTCTCTCCACGGCCTCTTAGAGGATCTGGATACTTTTGCTATCCTCTCTGGATTAAAACCAAATTATGATAAATGTACCATATTACGTATTGGATCACTAAAAAATGCACATTTTACATTACCATGTAGTTTACCAATTAAATGGTCTGACGGAGATGTGGACATACTTGGTATACAAATCCCAAAAGAAAGAAATGATCTCACTCCAATACATTTTTATAGAAAGTTAGCAAAAATAGATAAGATCTTGCTACCATGGAAAGGAAAATACCTGTCTATTTGTGGAAAAATCACCCTGATTAACTCTTTAGTTATATCACAGTTTACCTATTTGCTTATGGTTTTGCCTACACCTAGTGACCTGCTTTTTAAATGATATGAACAAAAAATATAACATTTTATTTGGAACGGCAAGCCAGATCAAATTAAAAGGGCCTATTTATATAATGAATATGAATTCGGTGGGCAGAAATTATTAAATATTAAAGCATTAGACCTTAAATCCAAACTGGTTCTCTAGTCAATTGGTACGAATGTCTCATCCTATATTCAGGAAGGGCCTTTTCCCCTTTTTTCAGATTACACCTGCTCACTTTCGGTTGTTTGAAAAGGAAATAATCTCCAAAATATCTTTATTTTTTAAACAAGCCTTAGAAAGTTGGTTGCAATTTCAGTTTAATCCACCTGAAAGGACAGAACAAATAGTACAACAAATATTGTGGTTAAATTCAAATATACTAATTGATAAAAAAACTGTATTTATCGAAGAAATGTTTAAAAAAGGTATAATTTTTGTGAATGATATCATAAATAGGACTGGTGGAGTTATGTCACACATGCAGCTAACACAGACATATGGAAATGTCTGTTCTACCCAAAATTACAACCAATTAATTGCAGCATTACCACAAAAATCGAAGAGGCAAGTAGAAGGGGAAAAAAGTAAGGAACTTGTATGTCGGCCTTGTATTAAAGAACATAAATGGTTAAAGAAAAGTGTGATTGTAACGTTCTTCTTCCTCCTCGTCTGAGGAGGAGCAAGGATCAGACCAAAGCGCAGCGTGGTTTGAATACATATGTCACGCCCTGGCCTTAGTATTCTTTGTTTCCTTTATTATTTTAGTTAGGTCAGGGTGTGACATGGGGAAGGTATGTGTTTTTGTATTGTCTAGGGTGGTTGTATGGTTTAGGGGGTTAAGTAGAGTAGATGGGTTTGTGTTTAGTGTAGGTGTCTAGCTGTGTCTATGGTTGCCTGAATGGTTCTCAATCAGAGACAGATGTCATTAATTGTCTCTGATTGGGAGCCATATTTAAGACAGCCATAGGCACTAGATTAATGTGGGTAATTGTCTATGTTGTACGTTTGTAGCTTGTGTGTGCACTTACGTCTATAGCTTCACGTTTGTTGTTTTGTTTCAGTTTGTTAAAGTGTTCGTTGCGTGTTTTTTCCTTTCTCTAAAATAAAAGAGAATGTATTTTGCACACGCTGCGCCTTGGTCCACTCTCTCTCAGCAAGACGATCATGACAACATACTATCGTTTATTAAACGAAGACGAAAAAACACTTGAACAAACTACAAAACAATAAACGACGTGAACAGACCTGAACTTGAGAACATATAAAACATGAACAGGAACAAAACAGTACCGTGTGGCGAACAGACACAGCAACAATCACCCACAAACAACCAGTGAAAACAGCCTACCTTAATATGGCTCCCAATCAGAGACAATGACAAACACCTGTCTCTGATTGAGAACCATATTAGGCCAAACGAACAAACCTAAACATAGAAACAAATAACATAGACTGCCCACCCCAACTCACGCCCTGACCATACTAAATAAATACAAAACAAGGGAAATAAGGTCAGGAACGTGACAGTGATAAATAAAAACATATACCAATTTCATTTAAGGACCAAAAAACTGACAGCTGTGCCATATAAATTGCAAAATAGTTGGGAAGAGATTTTTGATGTACCCATTCCATGGCACATGGTTTATGAATTGATACGCAAAACAACGCCGGATTCAAAATGTTGAATTTTTCAATTTAAATATACTATACAAAATTCTTGCAACTAATAGAATGTTCTGCTGTGAGCAGGCAGAGTCATTAGATCATTCATTTTGGTATTGTCCATATGTAGCTCGTTTTTGGTCACAGGTCCAGGAATGGCTGAAGAATTGCAACATTTGCCT